>NC_025704.1:28915857-28916678 GCF_000633955.1 Camelina sativa | reverse complement strand
AACCACTCTGAACGGACCCATGTACCTCGGACTCAACTTAGTCTCTGTCAATGACCTGTTCGGACCCCGCAACATGGCCATCTTGAGGTACACTCTATCACCAACCTGAAACTCAAGATCCTTTCTCCTCTTATCAGCATAGCTCTTCTGCCGATCCTGAGCCTCCTTCATGTTCAACCTCAAAACCCGAATCTTCTCCGAGGTCTCCTTAACAAAATCTGCACCAAATATGCTCCTCTCCCCCAACTGAGTCCAACATAATGGTGTACGACACGGCCTCCCATACAGGGCCTCATAAGGAGCCATCCCAATACTAGCCTGGTAGCTGTTGTTATAAGCAAACTCCACCAAGCTCAAGTGATCTGCCCAATGACCACCCCAATCCAGCACACACATCCTCAATAAATCCTCCAAAATCTGGATCGTCCTCTCTGACTGACCGTCNTCCAAAAATAGAAACCCGAGCTATTTCTCTTTTCCCATGACAACAACAGTCAAACATAAAGAAAAATACTCATCTTATTAATCTCAAAAATGTCATAATCGTTACAATCTCAACGAAATTACATCAGAAAAAGCAAAAATACAACAACCAGAGCCATCAACCCGCATCCCGAGCACCACCTCATCTTGATACCTAGTCGCACAACCAACCACTCCTAGCAACCAAATATCAAGAGAGATGGACTGGAATACTCCGTACCCGCTCCAGCCACGGACCACAACTCGGACCCGGCTAGACAAGCTCAAGTCGCGGTCTGCTTCTCAAACCACTTCTTAAACCTTGCCTTCATCCTCGCCTCGGGCTCCCAAGTCTGCTC
>NC_025704.1:28911995-28915560 GCF_000633955.1 Camelina sativa | reverse complement strand
GCAGACTTAGTCAAACGGTCCACAATGACCCAAATAGCATCAAACGTCCTCGACACAGGTAAACCTACCACGAAGTCCATCGTGATCAAATCCTACTTCCACTCCGGAATGGGTAAACTCTGTAATAAACCACCCGGAACCTGATGCTCCGCCTTCACCAGCTGGCAAGTATCACACTTCACCACCCAGTCAGCTACGTCCTTCTTCATCCCGACCCAGTGATAATACCGCTTGAGGTCACGGTACATCTTGGTCGCTCCTGGATGAATAGAGAACTTGCTCGAATGAGCCTCTCTCAGTATCTCCTGCCTCAAATCCTCACCCTTGGGCACACAGATCCGACCATGCACAAGGATAGTACCATTAGCAGAAACCTGATACTCTGCACCCGCAGCCTTAGAGGCATTCACCAGCCCCTCATCACTCTCCTGAGCTAACCTCACTCTGCTCAACAAATCTGCTCTATCAACTGCCTCCAAACCCAAAGGTTCTTGTGAGATAGCACACAAACTCAATGCACTAATCTCACCTACCAACACCTCCATATCCTGCTCCTGAGCCGAAGCCACCCGCTTCCGACTCAAGGCATCTGCAACCAGATTAGCTTTACCAGGATGGTAAGCTATGTCCAAATCATAATCCGCTACTAACTCCATCCAACGCCTCTGCCTCAAATTCAGCTCAGGCTGAGTAAAAATATACTTCAGACTCTTGTGATCTGTAAATACCTGTACCTTCCCACCATACAGATAGGATCTCCAAATCTTAAGAGCAAAGATCACTGCTGCCATCTCCAAATCATGAGTAGGATAATTAGCTTCATGCTTCCGCAACTGCCGCGAAGCATAAGCTATAACCTTCCCCTGCTGCATAAGTACACAACCCAACCCCACTCTAGAAGCATCTGTATACACAACATAAGGCTCGTCCTGCTCAGGCAATGCTAACACCGGCGTGGTAGTCAACATCTGCTTGAGACTTGCAAAACTTGCCTCACACTCTGGTGACCACACAAACGGGACATCCTTCCCTGTAAGCTTAGTCATCGGCTGAGCCATACTCGCAAAACCCCGAACAAACCTCCTGTAGTAACCTGCTAACCCCAGGAAACTCCGAATCTCAGTGGCACTCTGCGGCCTCGGCCACTCCCTGATGGACTGAATCTTCTCTGGATCCACTGAAACTCCCTCAGCTGAAACAATATGACCCAAGAACCCCATCTCACGCTGCCAGAAACTGCACTTACTCAGCTTAGCAAACAACTTCTGCTCCCGCAGCTTCTCCAACACTGCTCTCAAATGTACTGCATGCTCCTCAGGACTCTTAGAATATACCAGGATGTCGTCGATGAAAATGATGACTGACACGTCCAGAAACTCCTGGAACACGCTGTTCATCAATCTCATAAACGCAGCTGGCGCATTTGTCAACCCAAACGGCATCACCACAAACTCGTAGTGCCCATATCTCGTCCTGAAGGCCGTCTTCCTCACATCTGCCTCATGTATAGGAATCTGATGATATCCTGATGCCAAGTCGATCTTGGAGAACCAAGTAGCACCCCTCAACTGATCCAACAACTCATCAATCCTCGGGAGAGGGTACTTGTTTTTCACAGTAACTCGGTTCAAACCCCGATAGTCAATACAAAACCGAAAACTCCCATCCTTCTTCTTAACAAACAGCACCGGAGCTCCCCACGGTGAACAACTAGGACAGATAAAACCCTTGCCCAACAAATCCTCCAGCTGCTTCTTCAGCTCTGCCATCTCTGCTGGAGCCATCCTGTAAGGAGCCTTGGATAACGGCATCGTCCCCGGTTCCAGCTCAATAGTAAAAGGATCTGACCGAGATGGTGGTAATCCCTGCAATGACTGGAACACATCCTCAAAGTCCTCCACAACCGGAATACCGCTAACCGTAGACTTCCCCACTGACTCTGGCATAGATATAGTAACCAGATAGGCCTCACGGCCCTTCTCGATCATCTTCCCTGCCTGAACGGCTGAGATCACGAGACTCCCCGAAGTCGGTCTAATACCCTGAAAAACCAACTTCCCTCCTGGACGCTCAAACTCCACTCTACCCCGATAGCAATCCAAATGCACCTTATACCGATGCAACCAATCCATACCAAGAATGACGTCATACAACTCCACTGGACTGATAAGCAAATCCGCTGGCCACGACTCTCCTGCGATCTGAATATCAACTCCTCCAGCTCGTCCAATAACCCTCAGGAACTTGCCTCCAGCAACTCTGACAACTCCTGAACGCTCTCCAGAATCCCCTCTGATCCCCGCACTCACGGCACACTCCGGAGTAATGAAGCTATGAGAAGCTCCAGAATCAAACATAACATGGGACTTAAACCCGCCCACCAACAAGGTCCCTACACAAACCTCATGTGTTGAGAACCTAACACTTGACCACAAACAAAAACAAATATAATCTGAACTATTGGATTGACTAAGTTCGAATCTCAGAAGTTATACCTGTGATCGCTCCTGCACTAGTGCCACCTGGCACCTGAGTCGAGTACACCTGTGACGTCGGCTCGATCCAACCCACCGGCTGCACACCGTGCTGCACACCCTGCTGCACCCCTGGCTGAGCTCCAGCCTGCAACACTGCTACTGCCCTCTGCTGCAACTTGGGACAACGAGGCTTGATATGCCCCGTCTCTCTGCAGTAGTAACACACTCGAGTATCTATCCGCGGCTCCGTCACCGCCCGCTGCTCTGTCACTGCCCGCTGCTCACCTCTCTGTGGACAGCTAGTCACCTTGTGGTCCCTACTACCACACCCAAAGCATCTCGCACCCCCGTGCCTCGACCTCTGCATAGCATCAAACTTCCGCTTCTGCCCTTGCGCAGGCTTGCCGCCCTTGCTAGGAACAGAAGACGGCTGAGACTGCTGAGACTGCTGTGGCTGCACTGAAGAACCGACCACAACCACCTGTGACCTCAAATCATCCTCTATCCCAGCTGCAACCTCAACCAACTCCGCTCTCGTAGCATAACTCCTCACTCTACACCGAGTCCTCAAATCATCCCGCAGAGCCAACAAAAACCTCCGCACCTGAGCCGCCTCTGGCTCCCATGCCCTGCCTGCATACCCTACAAGCCGACTGAACTCTGCATCCAGCTCCCGCACTGTACGGTTCCCCTGAGTCAGACCCAAGAACCGTGCCTCCATACGATCAAGTGCCTCCTGAGGAAAATACTTGGAGTTAAACTCCCCCACAAAATCTCCCCAAGACATACCCCTCTGCACCCTCCGTGCTGTCACCGACCTCCACCACACACGAGCATCTCCTGACAAGTAAAACACTGCCAGATCCACCCTGTACCGGTCGGGACACCTAAGCGAAAGGAAAATATCCTCCATCCGCTCTCTCCACTCATCCGCTACACTCGGATCGGTACTTCCTGAGAAATACCCTGCTCCCACATGCCGCAGCTGCTCCATCATCCGCACTTACTGAGCATCCACTACCTCGGCCCCCGACTGCACACCTGCCTGCAAACCCGCCACAGGCTGCACCGCTGGAACCTGCCCACCA
>NC_025704.1:28910953-28911206 GCF_000633955.1 Camelina sativa | reverse complement strand
TTTTTTTTTTATACCTTAATTTACTAGTGGTCCCATACCCACTAACATCCTAACAACAATCAATAACCGCGGATAACCAAATAAAACGATCCCATTAATCCAATAAAATTCCAACATAAATAATCCAATAACCAATAAAACCATAATCCAAACAAGGAAATAACCAAAAGCTAACATCCTACAATGTTCCAATGACTTAATCTAGCAACCTAACAACAGCTAGACCACAATCAATCAAGCCTCTAGAACATCC
>NC_025704.1:28905963-28910085 GCF_000633955.1 Camelina sativa | reverse complement strand
AAATCACTGGGAATCACAAAAGCAACGAACCCAAGCAACAAAACAACACAAACAGCAAAGAAAACACACAAACAAGAGAGATCTCATGCTTAGATCAACCATGGTCAAGCACTCACCTCAAGAACAGGAAGATTGAAATGAGAAACGTGGAAAACAACACCCCCAGAAGCTCCCCCTTCGTTTCCAGCAACAGCTAACACTTCTACTGCCTCAGATCTCTCCAAAATCTCCAAGAACAAGCCCAGAAAAACTCAAGAACGTTTCTCTCTCTTTTCTCTTTTTCTTTCACTAAGCGGCAACCAAATAACTTCCCAAAAACCCTTAAACTCGTCCTTAGACGCTTATAACACGATTTAGGGATTTAATTGAACCAAACTGAACCAATTCGGCAATTAATCAAACCGGCCGAACCCAGAAATTAGTGGTGTCGATCGATGCCACTAGGGTGTCGATCGACACTCCTTTCAAAATCACAAAATCCGGTTCGCGGATGTTACAATCTCATCAACACAGATAGTTTCAACTGGCACAAAAGCATCTGGGCCCTCAAAACCTCCCCAAAAACAAAGCTGTTTCTTTGGAAAGCTGTTCACAACGCACTACCAGTGGGAGAAAACCTTCTTCACCGTGCTATTATTGACTCTGTTAAATGCCCCCACTGCAACAATGAAGAAACCGTATTGCATCTCCTCTTTTGATGCCCATTTGCGATACGAGTTTGGTCCCAACTACCAGTGAAATCTGTTTTACAGACGAGTAGTATAAGAACAATCCAGGATGGTATTGAAAAAGCAAACAGTTTACTCTGCTTACCTCCGACGGGTATTGGATCCGGTCCCATAGCCCCCTGGCTTCTCTGGTCGTTTTGGACTACCCGTAACCAGCTAATCTTTAACAAGAAACAGATCTCTGCTGAGGAAACTCTGTCTATAGCGATGGAAAGAGCAAATGAATGGCAGAAGGCACATATCCCTCCATCTACCCCGATTCGCAACCCTATTTCCACCAATCACCCCCCGACTCCCTCCACGGCATACCAGTGCTATACCGACGCTTCATTGATAGAAGATGGATCAGCTGGCTTCGGCTGGTTAATCAAAACCCCATCAACCCAAATCAGTTTAAGGGGCACCACTTCTTCCAAGTACATCTCATCACCTCTGTTGGCCGAAGCAGTAGCAACTCTAACTGCAGTTAGAGTTGCGATTGAATTGACCATCAAGTCCATCTCGTTCGCTTCCGACTCGCTATCGCTAGTCCAAGCTTTGAATCAGAAGATCCAGATCAAGAAACTTCACGGGACTCTTCACGATGTCCTCTCCCTCTTCGTTTTCTTCGATTTCGTTTCGTTTGTGTTTATTTCGAGAAGTCAAAACGTCCAAGCAGATAGGCTTGCTAAAAAGGCCCTAGGCCTGATTTGTAATGAACCTTAATCTAATGGATCCACTTAGTTTGTTGATCAAAAACATATGCAAAGATCCAAATATCGTCGTGACGGTTTGTAAGATCAATTAATTCATTATTATATTTTAAATAATCCTTCACATGAACTTTTCATTGAGATTTTGTCATTTAGTTGCCACTCGTCGATTTGTAATTAAATACACATAAACCAATCATAATCTTCACCTATAAAAACTGTATCACTATCTTTATATTCTTCACACAACACATCACAAGCTTGATAAAAAGAGAGTTTTAAAGAGTTTTCTTGTACCTTATTGAAACTTTACTTCTTTATCAATGGCTTATTCTAAGATTGCTCTACTCCTCCTCTTCAATGTCATCTTCTTAACTTTAGCCAGCTCGACTTCCGTCCCTTGTCCACCACCACCGTCCAAGAGCTACCCCAAGAAGCCCTCACCATCGTTTCCCCACAAAGCCACATGTAAAGACGCTCTTAAACTCAAGGTATGTGCTAATGTGTTGGATTTGGTTAAGGTTTCTCTATCACCAACGTCCAAGTGTTGCGCTCTCATCGATGGTCTAGTTGATCTTGAAGCCGCCGTCTGTCTTTGCACCGCCCTAAAGGCTAATCTTCTTGGTATCGATCTTAACGTTCCCATTTCATTGAATCTTGTCCTAAACCATTGTGGCAAGAAGGTTCCATCTGGTTTCAAATGTGCCTAGAGATTATACATTCTAAACTGAGATTCTTATCATAACTTCATTTGTTTCTTGTTTTAAAAGTCTTCATTTGATTCTATCTTTATCAGTTGCTGTAATTTGTTACAAGTTTTATCAATGGAATAAGGTCTATTCGTTCAAAAATAACAACCGTATATATTCTCTTTATTGTATTTTTTATTTCCTTGACTAATGGATGCAACCTTATAATGTCTAGAAGAGTATACGTTGTATGCATTATAACATCATACCATGGACTTCTTTTTTTCTTTTTTTTTTTTGTCGGACACCTAGGATTTTTTTTCGTGTGCAAAACCTAGGATTTTTCTTTAATTAATTAAAATTATACTAAATAAACGTAGGAGCTATAAGCTTCTAAGGCTGTCCACCTAAGCTTTAAAACAACCAATAGGGATTCAACATGTCACTCATCAATATATATTAAGAATTATTTTAAACAACCTATCAGGATTTGACATGTCATTCATTAACATTTTCTAAATTTCCAGAATTTTTTAGAAAAAGGAATATTTTAAATTTATGGTACTAAAAAAAACTATGTACAATATCTCACATTGGCTAGAAAATTTTTAGACAATGGTTCAAACCAGTATAAATAAGATTAATCTACTTCCAACAACGAATGAGCAGGAAAACTTGATTTATCAGGCGTCCAAGTTTAAAAGTTTTATTCGGTTTGATCCGGTTTTTTATTTGATCAAACTAAAACTTTAAAAAGTTTCAAAAAAATATTATAATATTTAAATTTTTAAAATTTTTAAATATTATAAATATTGAAAATTTTAAAAGCTCTTAGCTTTTAAAAAGTTTTTAAATATTATAATTTTAAAATTTTAATTGTTTAAAATATTATAAATATTGAAACTTTTTAAAAGGTTCAAATATTATATTCGAACCTTTAAAATTTTAAAATATTATAAATATTGAAACTTCTAAAAGTTTTAGCTTTAAAAAGGTTTCAAAATATTATAATTTTAAAATTTTAAAAATTTCTTAACATTTAAAAGGTTTTTAAAACCTAAGCTTTAAAGCAACCAATAGGGATTCAACATGTCACTAATTAACATCTTTAGAAATTTGCAGAATTTTATATATTAAGAATTATTTTAAACAACCTATCAAGATTTGACATGTCATTCATTAACATTTTCTAAATTTCCAGAATTTTTAAGAAAAAGGAAAATTTTAAATTTATGGAAATAAAAATACTATGTACAATATCCCACATTGGCTAGAAAATTTTTAGACAATGGTTCAAACCAGTATAAATAAGATTAATATGCTTCTAACAACGAATGAGCAGGAAAGCTTGATTTATCAGGCATCCAAGTTAAAAAGTTTTATTTGGTTTGATCCTGTGTTTTATTTGATCAAACTAAAACTTTAAAAAGTTTCAAAAAAATATTATAATATTTAAATTTTTTTAAAATTTTAAATATTATAAATATTGAAAATTTTAAAAGCTCTTAGCTTTTAAAAAGTTTTAAAATATTATAATTTTAAATATATTAAAATTTTAAAATTATAATAGTTTGAAATATTATAAATATTGAAATTTTTAGAATGTTCAAATATTATATCCGAACCTTTTAAAAGTTTAAAATATTATAAATATTGAAACTTCTAAAAGACTAAAAGTTTTAGCTTTAAAAAGGTTTCAAAATATTTTTATTTGCTTGATTTATGCTTATTTATCAGGTTTCCAAATTTAAAAGTTATTTGATTTATTTTAGCAAATTAAATTTTTCAAAGGCTTAAATATTTTTTATAGAATGTTTAGAAATATTATGAATACCTCCATAAAAATGTTAAAATAATATAACTATTTAAACTCTATAAAAAGTAAAAGGTTCATTAATATTTAACTCTAAAAAAAAATGTTACAGATAATTAAACTACATCTAAAGTTTGAAATATTTTAAATATTTAATCTCTTTTAAAAATTTAAAAGTTTAAGAATTACTAAATATTATA
>NC_025704.1:28895766-28901901 GCF_000633955.1 Camelina sativa | reverse complement strand
AAAGAGCTTACATCTCCTTGTGATGTTCCATTCCCTCGAAATCTGGTTTTATATAGAACAGCGAAGAGGCGGTTGTGTTGACGAGGCAAGGAGCACCTTCAGAACATTTACAAAATTAGTTGTATATGGTTTTAAAAGGCTGGTTTCCTTATCTGATCTATCAAATCGAACATACCTTCGTAGCTTCCAACCTTCCAGAACCGCAAAATACAAAAGATGGGTTCGGATGTAAAAGTAAGATGACACCCGAGTGCTTCCCAAGCATTTATGAAGCGAGCAGCATAATCATCTAGGGCACGACACTTGAGGGTTTTATTTCTACGATTTTCTCATGTTAATATTGAACAGGCATACGAAAAAACTTTAAATGTAAATGTATTGAAAAGGTAGCACAAATCTCCTTTACCTCCCATTCAGTAGGGTGAGGACAACTTCATTGGCCGCATTTGCCCCCTCGAGCAATCTTCTGTCTTCCACCCCAACTACACACCCACAGACATCTGATTCGGGGTAGACACATACTTTAAATGTTACGACCTATGTATTTTGATATGAAATTGTCTACTAACCTATTTATTTAGTATCAAGCCTAAAAACTAGTGATAATCACAAATATATCAATTAGCAAACGTTTGTTAACGTTGTTTCAAACGATTTGTGTAATTGAAAATTGAAGATAAGCGTACCGAATGATATGGGATGGGTAATTCTCCCTCGAGATATATCACCCAAATCTTCGAAACGGAAGTAGTGTTTTTGATTCACCGGTGAGAGCAGGCCCATCGTCGACTCATCAGTAAATTTGATTTGGAAAGGATGATGTGTATTCCTCTCCCTAAGTGTTGGCTGGATGACCTTGAAATTCCTAATTTCATACCAATCACCATCATAGATATACTTCCTCATTTTCTTATAGGTCCCTGGTAAAAACGCCACCTCGATTGTGTCACCCTACAAATTGCATATCAATTGTGTATAAGACCACTGCGTTGGTTAACAACTTCGTGCAAATATTTTACAAAGCAAAGTGGACTAACCCGTGTATCAGCAAGGAGCAGAACCCGCTTCCAAAAGAACTCAGTAACATACCACGAATTCAAGACCTTCGCTTGGATAATCCAATTCGTTTTTCCTGGTATAAGATCAGCGATGGCATCAACTCTAAACTCCATGGTTTTTTCTGATAAGATCCTGTTACTCGTGTCTACCCTGGGTTTGGAAAGGAGACAGGGTGATGCTATTTAAATAAAACAAAACGTCGCGACTCTTCGCTTTCTTTGTTTTTCTTCGGGTTTATATTTCAAATTTACTTTAATTCGTAGTTTACATATTAAAAAACCATAATTTAATTGCCGGTCCAGCAACATTGGAGGCCCAATGCGAAAAGAAATTGTATTGTTTACTTTAAAATTGTTTTTCTCAGTAAGGCCGATGTAATTTTTGAAATTTTTAAATGGGTCCTCAACTCAAACTCTAAAAATTGAGGCCTTCTGATGTTCGTTCGAATGGGCTTATTAAATTTGACCGAATGTTGTTTGAGTTTAAGAAATAAACAACAAATCCATACCGAATGGGCTTATTAAAATTGAGGCCCGATACCTTGAAATCATAGGGATGTGAACACTTCCCGACTTCACCAACCGAATGCACAGTAGTAACAAAACAATACATTTCTCGTACCAAACGTAAGGACCCATGTACCCACACACACTTTGTTGTACATACACAATTGGCAGATATATCTATTGTGTATAGTTCTTTTGCAAGATAGAACAGTTACAAAAGGAAAGGAAACAACATCAAGTGGTACATGCTTAAAAATAAGTAGAAGAGAAAACCATTGAAACAAAAGGCCGGATTCAGTCCGCGTAAAGCCTATGACGTAGATATTAGTACTGCGTTTATAACAGAAGACATTTAGATGAAACGTTTAGGGCGAAACATCTAAAGAGATAATATAACTAAAGGATCTCGGATATAGATTTCGCCAACCACCAAAGGCCGCAATTGTTGCACACCATGTCATAGTCTCGATAGTTGAGAGAGTACAGACCATGCTCCAATAAACACAATTTAGCACATTCCGGAGAAGGGATCAAAGGGGCAATCGGATAGACGAATGTATCCTTGTACGTGTTTTCTCGCGCCGTCTGATATCTACCCAGCAACATGAACAACTCCCTGCCCAAAATCCTTGTTTGAGTTGTATTTAGTTGGTAGTGGTATTCCAAAAACAGGTAAAGATAATGACCCGCCATGTCGAGGTTCCCATGTAACATAGAAAAAAATCCACATGCTAGTGTGGCATCATCTCTTGCGGGTACGTTACGAGTTAGAAGTGCAATACCTCCCTCAATGTCGCTTTCCTCGGCAACAACCCGGAGACCTTCGTAATAGATTGCCTTTTCGTTCCCAGCGTCAAGGCATTTTTCGAAGATACGCCGGTGCATCCCTTCCTCTTTTATTCTACGATTTCGATGATGTAATTTTTGGAACCAAGAAGGATGGCAAGTAATGCTGGAGATGTTAGCATCCTTGAGAACTTGAGGCCTAAGCGCTGTTTTGACTCCTCGAGGTCCTGCCTTGACTATTGGAGCTAGGTAGTTCAAACCATCAACTGCGAGAAACCCGAAGATGATAATCAACATCTCATCTGGTAGATGAGGCATTTTTTGAGACGCAGACGCCATCTTGCTGTGATTTTTCAGTAGGAACTACAACTTGTACAGAAGGGTGTTTGAAGAACACAAAGTTCAGGTTGCACTCAGTGGGACTGGTAATTATAATTTATAGAACGCTAACGAGATACGTATTTAGCTAACACCCTACCCGTTTATTGTTGTAATGCGCCGAGACAAACGTCACTTACTACTGTTTAATTAAAACTCGCTGAGATATAAATCACATCACGCTGAGATAACACGACTTGGGGGGTAGGAGTTGTCACTTCGTCCAACCTACTGCTGTCATGTCTACCCTAAGTAGAGCCTAGCGGAATTTAAGAGAAATAATTGTCTAAGTAGTGTATAACGCATTTGACATCCGTTATTATGGTGGCGCCACGTATATACTAATACGAAATAGAAGAATCTGCGTCAGCGGATATATTTATAATTAATTTGCATACAGGGGGTTTTGCTCACCCAAACAATAATTGCATAAATGGAGATAATGCCTGAACTATTCCTTCCCATTCTACGAACACGCAAATTGCAACTCCTAATACGTACAAGGCCTAAAGTATATACTATTGTACGTACACTAAACGTACATTCTCTTGAACGTACACTGAAATTATAAACGTAGTTATTACACTAATATCTTTCAGGTTGTGTACGTCTTAGTATTATATATAAGTGGTTTTGCAATGGGTAGGTACGAGTTTTAGGCACCCAACCTCTTAGTTTTCGTAAACAACATATTAAGTAGCGATAGATTCCGCGTTCTTATGAAGGATACAACCTAGGTGTTACATGAACCAAAATGGTAGTACAACAGGGAGACATTGTAAACGGATTTAGTTGCCGTAGAAGGATTCTAGAAGATATAAGAACTGCGTTGAAAACATGATATTCGTTACATATTACGTTTAGGGCGAAACATATTATGAGAAAAATAACTACAGGATCTCGGACATAGCTTTCGCCAACCACCAGAGGCCGCAATTTCTGCAGCCAATGTCATAATCTTCATACCATTTGTTTTTGAAACCATGCTTCAATAAACACAATCGACCACATTCCGGAGAAGGGATAAAGGGAGCAATAGGATAGACGAATGTGTTCCTGTATGTGTCTACTCGCGCCGTCTGATATCTACACAGCAACCGGAACACCCCCTTGGCCAGAAACCTTGCTCGTTCCGATTTAAGTGGGTAGTGATGTGAATCAAACAGTTGAAGAAAATGTCTAGCCATCTCGCAGTTCCCATCTAACATAGAAAAAAACCCACAAGCGAGTGTCGCTATAGGTTCCGCGGGAACGTTACGAGTTAGGAGTGCGATACCTTGCTTAATGTCTTCCACCTCGGCAACAACCCGGAAACCTTCGAAAAAAATTGCCTGTTTGTTGCCAGCATCTAGGCATTTATTGAAGATACGCCTGTGGATCCCTTCATTTTGGACTCTACCATTTGGGTGATGTGGTGCTTGAAACATCGTCGGATCCCAGCATAAGGTGAAGATGTTAGCATCCTTTAAAACTTGGGGAGAGAGCGCCGTTTCTACACCTCGATGACCTGCCTTCAGTATTGGAGCGAGGTACTCCAAACCATCAACTGCGAGAAAGCCGAGGATTTTAATCAATATTTCATCGGGTATATCAGGCATTTTTCGAGTTGCAGTCGTCATTTTCACTTGAATTTTCTAAAACAATGTTTCGTATGTGTTGCAACTTGTGGAGGGTACTCTAAATAAAGAGAAAGTTCTAGTTTGGAGTTGCAGGGTTTTTAATAATTATGGCAATGAACGACGACATGTATAAGTGCGCCTTTTAAGCTTTTTTTTTTTAAATCCGCGTGATGTTACCAATCAAGACATATTCTGTAGTTTTAGTTTTTTTTGGAAAAGCAAAATTACTGTTGCGGTTTCCAAAACAGTTAACACATGAACCGCATATACTTGGAGCCCATGAACCGCATATACTTTACCCAACTACCATTTACCTAGCGGTTTCATAAATTCCGCACTGAACAAAGCAATAATTTGATTTTTCTTTTTTGTTTAATACTAATACAAGTTACAAATCCGCACATAATTCGACATAGAGAGAGGTCAAACTATAGCCTAAATACGTAGTAATCATTGTTCCATACGAACCATGTGTGAATATATTATTTGTTCACACCCTTAGTTCACACTGTGATCAGATTTCGTAACTTAGTAATGATTACAAACACATCATGTTAAACGTACTCATCAAGACACATCGATGAGATATAAGTCACATCCCTCTACTTACTTGTTAAACAACTCTTCTACGTCTTCCCATATAAGACTTTTGCGGGTATCAGTTGTCACATCGCAGTTGCCAACAGGTGTCATGTCTGACAATAGACGTTAAGCTGAGCGGGTAGTGAATAATCGAGATTGAGATAGTAGATTATAGTAGTAGACTTCAAATCCGTTATATGGTTATGACACGTGTATACTAATAGGGGATGTGGGGGATTATATATGGTTATGATGTAAAGAGGCCTAAAATATTCCAACCGGCCCATTAAGATTCTCAAAACGACACTCCATCTATATTGTTAGTGGATGTTTATAAACTCTTAATAATTAGTGGTTTGATGTCACCTCGCCATCTTGTCACGCAGTTATATCAAGTATCATTTATATCCATACCAAATACTTCCCCAACCATATCAACAAGTTCGTATTATAAAATCGTTTGCATTACAATGTGCACATAATACTTTCACTACAAATATGACCAACCCAAATCTTCCTGACGATCTGTTGGCGCGAATAGCTAAACTAATGGCAGCAAAACACTGGTGGTACATGCAGTCACTCCTACGTTCGGGAAATAGAGGCAAAACTATAGTTTACCGTCGCGACGTCTTGAAAGAGGCAAACATCTTCAACATGTGCAGTGACCCCGATGATATCATGTTTGGTGGTCGACACAGGAAGTTTTTTGAAAGGTGCCTTGATGCGGATAATCCAACGGCCATATATTATGAAGGCCTTCGTCTTGCAACAAAAGATGGGGACATTGAAGGGGCCGTAAATTTACTCCTGCGTAACGTACCAACACATGCCGACGCTACTCTTGCGTCTGCCATGTTGTGCATCTGTAAAGGGTCTGGAGTCCAGGCGGGTCTTTTGCTTCAGCTGTTTTCTATAAAACACTACCCACTTGACTCCGAAGAGGTTGGAGATATGTGTGAAGAACTCATCACTGAGCTTATTCAATATGGAGCATCACACAATACAACTTATGGTGTGTTTTTTGACTACCCTGATGATGGGGAAATAACAACTCCTTCGTGCGCACTAAAATGCGCGCTCTCAATGAGGAAGAAAGACGTACTCAATATGGTGGGCCCTTACAAGCATCGTTTCAGGAAATGCACAATCTGGTGGTGCGCTCACCGAATTAGTCAAATGCTTTGGTAGTTATAACGAAACAT
>NC_025704.1:28878856-28895706 GCF_000633955.1 Camelina sativa | reverse complement strand
AGTGTCTACTTAGATGGTCCAGTGTACGTCACAACTAATCTATGTACATGCATCTTATTAGGCCGGAGACCAAGCAATACCCAACGAACGTGATGTCGAAAAGGGCTGTAAAGAGACTAGAGGTCAACCAGATCAAAGTCCCGGGGAGGAATGTATTCCTGGTGACTCAGACAATTTAGTGCCGCAGTCGGTTATTATTGTGGATGAAACAGGACGCGCAGAAGAAGTGATAATGGAGATACGTGCGAGTCAACCATCCGAAGCCATAGTGATAAAAGCAGGGTCGGTTTCATACGACCCTATGGAAGTGTAGTATATATTACTCCGATGACATATTGATATGCTCAATCATTGATATAGGATATTCATAATTACAAAATTTCGCAGGGTACACACCTTTTTCGGATTCCGCAAGGCAGATATCCTATTCTTCTCTACTCTTATATCGTCCCAAAAATGGGTCCATAGTCAGGTACATATTTTAAACTTTAACTACACGATTTTGGGGTGTTCATGGTTTCTTGTTGGATTTAAATCCGACGGGTTTGCGTTTAACTGCATCTGCAGCACATGGAGATGATTGCCCTAACGCTGTGGCACAAAAACGGAGAAGAAATGATAAAACAAAGGACCGTAATTTTGGACTCCGTTCTCTTTTACGAGTTGACAAGAAGGTTCCAAGCATTCAACAGGAGCACGGCGAAACGGAATTTCAGATGGGACAAAGTACTCATTGACATCGTCAATGGGGAAAGGATGCACCACGAACCAAGGTTGAAGTGGGTTACAGATGTCGACGTTATATATGCTCCAATGAACTGGAAATCTAAGCATTGGGTAGGAGTGGGCATAAATCTTATAAAGAGACATGTTTCCATTTACGATCCTTTGATGACCTCCTCCAGAGAAACTCTTGCAATGTCCCGGATCAAGCCGGTGTGTGAGATGATACCGTACCTACTTCAGAGGGTTATCGATGTCAATTACCCTCTCGATCCATTTACCGCTGAAAGGGTTAGCCAAGTAGGACAAAACTTGAGGACGGGAGATTGTGGACCTTTTACTATGAAGTTTTTAGAACTGTTGAGCATGGGCAAACCGATGACTGATTGCTTGAAGATCACCGACAACAATATTGACAATTTCCGAAAGAAGTTCGCGATGGACGTCTACGAAGCTGCTATTGGTCCGATAAATTAAGTAGCGAATAAACATTCTTCCTGGTTGTACTTATTACTTTCACGCAGGTGGTCCATATGATCCGTAACAGTCTGTTAGGATGATTATGGTTCGCTGAATTTGAATACAATTTAATCACATCACGCTCATCATATCATAGGATTGCCAGTAGGGACAAGTTAGTGTGCTCAAAATGGATAGAAACTAAGCACCAACCATGGACCTAAAAATCAAGTCTATAACGTTAGAAAATCGATTGTACGTACACTGATGAATATACGTACGTGTGTACACAGACCATAAATATACGTACGTGTGTACACAGACCATAATAAGGCCGTTACTTAGTTGATGGTACGTACACATATGAATATACGTACGTGTGTACACAGACCATAATAAGGCCGTTACTTAGCTGATGGTATGTATACATCTGATAAAGGCCTAACATATACTAATACTGGTTAGAAAGACGTCATAATGATACATATCTAGACCCTCCAATATACAAAAAACACTACACCTGAAGAGGGTTTACAAACAACCGATAGGAGCTATGTGAGTGACCAGACCTCGGAAAATCTAAGAACGACATCCTCAAATCCCACATGTTACCAAAAAAATGACCAAACACGCATCTTCTATTAGCAACACGCGTAAAACCAATCTTCAATTTTGCAAAATCATACTGCTCCGGTAATGTACATGGAACCTCTTCAACTTTTTGATCCCGAGTTGAACTCAGCTTCCGGATAATCTACTGTCTCCGACGTAGCATCTAGTTGGAGAAAGCAGTCTCGGTCTGGGACCTCATCAAACACGTCTGCAGCAAGTTTCATCCTAATAGAAGGCATGGCCGCATCACATAGGCCTGTGTAATTTACTCCAAGAGCTATACACTCTAAGCACTTCAACGTGTACACACCACAGTCACCTTGTTGATAGTTCTGTGGGAGTGTTTTCACCCGGTAGTAACTAAATGCCGCCGCCCCGATATGCTCATCTTTGTACCTCCGGTTATATGCTTGTATCAAGCGTGGGATCATTTTTGCGAACGGTTTGCACTTCTTTTGTAGACTCTCGTCGGTTCTACCGCTGTTTATGCTATCGTAAACTCTTAGCCTCCGCTGGACTAAGTCAGTTTCGATGGCTACCCAATGGTTGTTATCGAGGTTGTATCGGAAGAGCAGGGTGTCTACATCGTCAACCCACACCTTGTTTGTCATTCCGTATTTTGGCAGCCTTCCCACTACGTCTCAAAATAACCTTCTCCAAAAACCCATTGATTAGAGGCTTCCATTTTAGGGAATTCGAATGCCCACATACTAACAAACAAAGGATCGAGAAAAGCAATACGATCTGTTTTATATGGGGATGGCGTTTGCATCCCCCTAATACGGAACATATGCATACATGTAACCATGTGCTGCAACATGAGTGACATCTATCAGGCATTAGTATACCATAGTTAATTGCGTCAAATGTTATGCTACGAAGCTTACGCATCCCATAACCAGCCGAATGTTGTAGTTGGCCACAATTGTTTAGGGGTCAGGAGGCGAAAATAAAATTCGGCATTTCCAGTGCAAGGTACTTTAGCCCTGAATACCAAAATTAACAAATCAGTTATAGATCGTAGTCCTCAAATCCGAATATAGACACTAATTATATACAACTCTAAATGAAGACTTACAAATCATCAGTTAGGAAGGACATCAGCTTTGCAATTTTCTCAGGACTTGCCTCACTAAAAGGATCGTACACTGCGGGAGATAGGACTACAATGTGGCTTTCACGTCGGGTCATTAATGCAGCTCGCATTGATTCGTCATTAGGGTTTAACCCTATGTTGGTGCCCACTGGATCTACTAATAGAAGATCAAGCTCTCTTGATGGAGGAAACACCTTTTGTAACAAATATGCAAAATACCTGGCTTTCTCCTTATCTTTCACTGTATGAGACGATGCAGGACTGCTGGTCCCCTTGGTTAAATCCACAACAGATTCGCACTTTCGATCCGACGAGCCAGGGTTACCACCACTTACCGGATGGATAACATTAATAGGAACGGGTTGAGCACCTGCTCCATCAACTTTGTCATTATACTTTGCTCTTTTATCGCCTTCCTCTGTCTCCCAACTTTGTACTCTTTTGACACGCTGTACACTGTCTACCATCTGCTTTGGAATTCGCTCTACACTGTCCTCTGGTTCGATTTTAATACTCCCAGACCACATGACCTTATCCTTAATGGCTAACGGATTCCTAACACAACTAGCAACTTTATAACCATCCTTGTCCGAATGCTTTATCTGATATAGCCATGACTTGAAACAAAAGACATGTATTTGACGTTATATACAAGACATTTGAAATATAATATGACGCTGTTAAACTAGAGACAAAGTATACAAATTGCTAAATTGTGTGTACGAAAAAAATCATATATCAAAATAATTACAAAATTATACAACTTCACAAAACTGAAATTGATATTGTTTCCTCGAATAGATAAATACAAAGACTTCATACTGAACAATAGATATATAATAACAATTTTATCAATACGGTACGCAGATCATACCTCCTCTATTTTTTGTTCGTCATTTCTTAATGTAAGAGGTCCTTGCGTATGCGCTCCTCCATCCGTTGTGTTGATAACAACTTTCTTCAATAGTTGAACGTCACTCTCAAAGTTACCCATCCTACTCTCCATACCTTGAAGTTTGAACACAACTTCCGCTATTGCTCTAGAAAACGATATCTGAATATTATCCATTTTCGCCCCTAGTGTTTCAACCATAGTAAATAACCTTCCACTACCATCTTCACCCTGCACACCTGAATACTTATCTCCAGACGCCTTCTCTGCTGAACATTTGTCCCCAACACTTTCTTTCTGCTCCTTCGCATTATTGGGGACATTACGGATGCTGGTTGGGGCTGTTTCAAGGAAATCATCGTCACTTACCCCTGCAACATGTTGCCTCCTCTCCCTCTTCTTCGTATGTTCCCCCTTCCTTTTTTTTACACAATCCCATTCTCTTTCATCCACTTCGCCATTGATCACGTCTAACAGCAGATTATCCAGTTTCTTCTTCAAACCTTCTCCTACACCATACACACAATACTGTCCTGGCCAATCTGGATATATGAACTCCAAAGGTTTAGGTACTAAATGCTTCACCTGAAGCTGCATTTCAGATACCATAACTTTTAATAATCTATCACAAAGAAAAAATGCAGACAAATAATGTATACGTAAATTGAAGGCATACCTCCCCATTATTAAGGAGTTTGCTCCCGGATATGAAGGCTTCGATATCCTTCCTTGGCCTCCCTCCTCTCCACCTTAACAGAGGCAAATCTACACCTTCTCTTACATTCCCGTAGCTAGCCCCCAGCACCTTCACGCTCTCAAATGCCCATATCAGCAATACATGGACACATCCATGGAGGGCATAAGCATTGTTAGGTCACCCAAGGACTTTGATGGAATCAACTAAACTCTTGAATCCAACCCTACCCCATTGAAAACTCTCAAATGCTTCTTCATTCAACGCCCTTTTAGCGTATTCCAGAGGAATCCGACTGTTCCTTGATAAACCAAGCACTCCAACATGAACAAGATACAACCGAGCTATCTGCGTCTTCATTTCATCAGACCACCCACGGCAGCTTCTCAAACCCTCAACTAGCTCCTCCCAGTTGGGTCCATTAAAAGCTTTCACCTTTAAAGCCGCCCATAAAGGTGTATGATCGACTTCAAACTCTGTTTCATCAATCTTCTCACAATTCAAACCACTAATTTCTTCATATTCATATAGAGAGAACCTCAGCGGCTTTCCTCCAACCAAAAACCATACCTCCGAAGGAATGTTTATTGCCAATTGATTGGACAATAGATAATGGATGGTCTTCCCACAAAACAGGTAGTCAGATTCGGCTAGATCCAATAGAACTCCCAGCTGCGAATTCTTTCTTATTTTGTCATACACCTCATCACCAACAAAGCCTTTCAAACCACCAAGATTGGACAAACTACAATCGTGGTGCATGCTTCTCATCGGCAGTGGAAAATTACCAACCCCATACAACCTACTTGGATACCTCTTGCTTGACCCCATATCTACGACAGAAGCTTTAGTTTAGTTATTAATTCAATATCACAAAACATTTGTTGCTTAGATTAGCAACGAAGCAACATGAAGTCACACAAATATCTTCCGAAAAACAGAGCTCAACAACATACAGAAAACTAACATACAATATACAAGGCCTACTATGTAATACTCGGGTATAAGAAAACAGTAAGCAATAGAGACTAAACCACGATATAGAAATTTACCTCTGAGCAAATCGCTTTATTTCCCTCCTCCTCTACTTCAAACCACCTCGCCGTCAACTCGCCGTCAGTGGTCCTCCAGCCAAACGTCCTCCACACAGATTCTTTTCACGCCGCAAGCTATCTAAAAATAGCTGATCTCAACCCAACAATCGTAAGACAAACAACACAAAGATTCAAGGGATCGACTTAGGTTTATGATCTTTTTATTTTCCCCTTTTAAGATCTTCGTTTTAAAAGAGAATGGCTAAATCGTAATAAAACACACAACTCAGATATAGAAGTAATTTGCAAACTTTTATGTGTTATTCTAGTAAGACAGAAATCTCAACGTGTTAGTCTAGTAATAAACCTACTTTTATGCAATATTCTAGGTAATTTCCCAATATTATATATCAAATTTTTATTATCTTGAAAATATCTTACTTATCTCCATTCGTGCTTTATATCTCTTATGAGCTGTAAAACATGTTTTTGTGTATGACATTATAGATGATTTGATACTTTTATAGTAAATTTTTTATTTTTAAGTCTAAGAAAGAAGGATTAAGGTCGCAAGACCTTGATTTGATGTTATTTAAGTTTAAAGAAGAAGGATCGACGAAAAGCACAAATATTGTTTTTACTATACATGAGTTCATATTACTTTCTATGCAAGTAAGGATTTTGGTTTGAGAAATATATGGATGAAATTATCAATAATTGGGTGCATGTGTTGACTATGCTGGTTTTCATGAAGTGCCCAATTTTTATGAGAAAAAATGATTTTGGTCTTGGAGTTTGATGGGTTAACAAGTTGGGTGGTAGTCTAAAAATAAAAGGTTTTTTTAGTGAAAAAATGTGAAAACTTTGACGAGGAAGCACAAGAAGAAGAGTATAACAAAGAACTGGATGGTAAAAGTAACGATGTGAGGTCACCAGTTTGATCCGCCTCGCCTGGACGTCGAGTTAGATTTATGATTTTTTTATCAGATTTGATTTTAAAACACAACTTTTATATTTATAAAAATTGTGTTTATGAAATTTATTTTTTTCCTTAATAGTAATTTAAAGTTTTGTGTAAAATAATATTTCATTACCGTCATTAATCATATATAATTTTTATCAAAATAAATCAAATAAACCCACGCGTAGCGTGGGTTCAAAACCTAGTTATACTAAATAAAAGTAAGAGCTATAAGCTTCTAAGGCTGTCCACCTGAGCTTTAAAACAACCAATAGGGATTCAACATGTCACTAATTAACATTTTTAGAAATTTGCAGAATTTTATATATTAGGAATTATTTTAAACAACCTATTAGGATTTGACATCATTCATTAACATTTTCTAAATTTCCAGAATTTTTTAGAAAAAGGAAAATTTAAAATTTATGGAAATAAAAAAACTATATACAATATCCCACATTGGCTAGAAAATTTTTAGACAATGGTTCAAACCAGTATAAATAAGATTAATATGCTTCCAACAACGAATGAGCAGGAAAGCTTGATTTATCAGGCGTCCAAGTTTAAAAGTTTTATTCGGTTTGATCTGGTTGATCAAACTAAAACTTTAAAAAGTTTCAAAAAAATATTATAATATTTAAATTTTAATCCCGCTGTATTCAAATAGGATTCAAAATATTATGATAATATCAAAAAATTACTGTTATACTGGAAGTTAGCCCATTTCAATATTTACTAGATACTATCCCGCGGAAAACCACGGACTAAACTTTTTTTGATGAAAATTTGTAATAATTTATTTTATTATTATATTATTTATAATAGTATGTGATTAAAATTTGTTGTTTATATTATAATTTTTGTATTTAAAAAATATTTATTAATAACCTGTCAATAAAACATTTGCATTTAATGAAATCTTGTTATAGTTATGAAGTAATTAAAAAGATATAACTAATATGTGAAAAAGAGTAACTAAATCTTATCTGTTAATTTTTTTAGTACGAATTAGTTATGATTCTAATAGATTTTTTTTTTTACTTTTCTACAATTTATTTTATTTAATGTGTCTCCTATTTTCATTTTTTAATTAGTTATATTTAATTAATTAATCTTAATTAATTTTTTAATAGCAATTGAATGTAATTTTTACACATTTTAAGGTTAGTTTTATATTTGTACTTATTTTCATTTTTTAATTAGTTATATTTAATTAATTAATTAATTAATTAATCTTAATTAAATTTTTATAAAGGCAATTGAATGTAATTTTTTACACATTTTAAGGTTAGTTTTATATTTGTACTTCTCAATTAATATAGTAGGATATAATCAGTAAACGGCAAAGCATGAAAGAAAAAAAGAAGAAGCCAAATATTTCAAGTATGAAGAAAGTCTCAAACATAACCTTTACTAACCTTTACTGTTAGTGTTTTTATTTTATTTTCTCTTGAGATCGAAGTTGTTAATTTTAATATAAAGACTGTCCATTTCAATCTCAAATTTTTTAATAAATTTTTATGTTATTTTTAATTACTACATAGATTAAAATTAGTATAAAAGAAACTGAGCATAGCGGTTGTAAAAAACATAACAAAACCAACTTTTTAGTGCGACCCAACGAACCGGAAAGTGTCTTGGATCAACCTAGTTTGATAGCATATAACTGATTTTCAAAATTTTATCCTTTTAAAACAAAAAACAAGCATATTTTCTCAAGATATTATTTTTATATCTTACATCAATTATGTATATTATGAACTATAACAATGTATTTAATTTCTGTCGTTTATAAAGTAACATGTGAAATGTACGAAATGATAAAGTTTTTAATAATTTGAAACAAGATAAAAATTGGAACAATACTTGAGTTCACTCCTAAGGGTTGAACCTCTTCATTCACCCCTTTATAAAATAAGGAAATAAAATCTGTATATATTATTATAAAATTAAAAACTTAAACCGCTCTTTAATAAATCCAAACCGATATATAATTTCGTTCTACTTGTAAAATCTAAATCCTAATCATCTCATTTGTGAACCCAAACCGACATATAATTTCGTTTTAATTGTAAAATCTAAACCCTAAAATCTCATTTGTGAACCCAAACCGACATATAATTTTGTTATACTTTTAAAATCTAAATCTTAAAATCTCATTTGTGAACCCAAACCGACATATAATTTCGTTCTAATTGTAAAATATAATCCCTAACATCTCATTTGTGAACCCAAACCGACATATAATTTCGTTCTAATTGTAAAATCTAAACCCTAACCATCTCATTTGTGAATCCAAAACGACATATAATTTCATTCTAATTGTAAAATCTAAACCTTAACCACCTCATTTGTAAACCCAAACCGATATATAATTTTGTTTTAATTGTAAAATTTAAACCCTAATCACTTCATTTGTAAACCCAAACCGACATATAATTTTGTTCTAATTTTAAAAATCTAAACCAAGTCAATATTTAACTTTCCTTAATTAAAGTATATAGAATTTGTTTCCTTAATTTGTTTTGTTTTTAATTTATTTTTGATTTAATTTTTAATAAAATATTAGATGGAAGATTTTGATAGGCTGATAAAAGAGGGGGTGAACAAAAAGGTTCACCCTTAGGGATGAACCTAAGTATTTTTCTAAAATTGGGGTTCAATCGTGATTATTAGCTCAAACTACTAATCATAATCGAGATCCATTGGTTATAAAAAAAAAGGATTATTGGCTACATGTTTTTAGCCTTTTTCGGTTTTTCCTTTGGTTATAAACTAGACTTTGAACCCACGCTACGTGTGGGTTTATTTGATATATTTTGATAAAAATAATATATGATTGATGACTGTAATGAAATATTATATTACAGAAAACTTTAAATTACTATAAGAAAAAAAATAAATTTCATAAACACAATTTTAAAAAATATAAAAATCAGTTGTGTTTTAAAATCAAATCTGATAAAAAATCATGAATCTAACTCGACGTCCAGGCGAGGCGGATCAAACTGGTGACCTCACATATCTTAAACTATTTCTTTGGCCACCAGAAAAACAAAACAATGTTATAGTCATGAATTTATCTCCTTTTCATATTTAATTGATCGTTATCACCTATGTTTTCGTGTTTTTTTATTTAATGTTTTCTTATTCTTCATACTCTTTCTTGTCATTTTTATTTTCAAATTTTATGGTAATTGTCATCGTTACTTTTACTGTCCAGTTCTTTGTTATACTCTTTTCTTGTTCTTCCTCGTCAACTTTTTCACATTCTTTCACTGAAAAAATCTTTTTTTTTTAGACTACCACACAACTTGTTAACCCATCAAACTCCAGGACCAAAATCATTTTTTCTCATAAAAATTGTGCAATTCATGAAAACCAGCATAGTTAACACATGCATCCAATTATTGATAATTTCATCCATATACTTCTCAAACCAAAATCCTTATTTGCAGAGAAAGTAATATGAACACATGTATAGTAAAAACAATATTTGTGCTTTTCGTCGATCCTTCTTCTTTAAACTTAAATAACATCAAATCAAGGTCTTACGACGTCAATCCTTCTTTCTTAGACTTAAAAATAAAAATTTTACTGCAAAAGTATCAAATCATCTGTAAAGTCATACACAAAAACATGTTTTACATCTCATAAGAGATATAAAGCACTATGGTCACTATGGAAAGACAGAAACAAAAAAGTTTTTCAGGGGTTAGAGGCTGAACCGATGGAGATTTTACTTCAGGCGACTAATGATAAAGTACTGTGGGAAGAAGCCAAATCTTACTCGAACAGTTATTCGCATACTACGCCCCTATTGGAGGACAGGGGGCGTTTCCTCGATGTCAGATTGATGGTTCATGGAAAGGTTCAGATCCTCTACAAGGTCTGGGGTGGTGGTATTGTAGTGATGAAAATTCGACGCTTCTTCTGGGAGCACAGAGTCAGAGGCGAGGTCCTACTTCCTTACATGCAGAGTTACAAGCTTTGATCTGGGCTATGGAGTCATTATTGGCGGTTGGAGTTGTCTGCCAGAGTTTTGAGACAGATTGTGCAGAATTGGTGGCGATGGTGCAGACGCCAGATGATTGGCCAGCTTTTTCGAATCTGTTGGAGGAGTTATTTTTGCTCAGATCACGCTTTCCTTCCTTCTCCCTGATCAGGATCACTCGAGAGCTCAACATCATGGCAGATTGTCTAGCATGTTCTTCACGTTCTTTATTTACTGAAACTTCTTTTGTAAACTCTTTTCCTCCGGTTTGGGCAACCAATCTTGGAGTTATCTTTTAATTTAATTAATGTTTGGTTGAAAAAAAAAAGAGATATAAAGCACAAACGGAGATAAGTAAGATATTTCAAGATATTAAAAAATTGATATATAATATTTAGTAATTCTTAAACTTTTAAATTTTTAAAAGAGATTAAATATTTAAAATATTTCAAACTTTAGATGTAGTTTAATTATATGTAACATTTTTTTAGAGTTAAATATTAATGACACTTTTACTTTTTTATAGAGTTTAAATAGTTATAATATTTTAACATTTTTATGGAGGTATTTATAATATTTCTAAATATTCTATAATAAAAATTTAAACCTTTAAAATTTTTTAATTTGCTAAAATAAAGCAAATAACTTTTAAATTTGGAAACCTGATAAATAAGCATAAATCAAGCAAACCTGATAAATTTATAGTTAAAAACATATTATTTTTATTTATAATGGTTCTCAGCCATTGTCTAAAATTTTCTAGCCGATGTGGGATGTTGTACATATTTATAAATTTTAATTTTTTAAAAAGTTTAAAAATTATAATATTTTGAAACCTTTTTAAAGCTAAAATTTTTAGAAGTTTCAATATTTAAAATATTTTAAACTTTTAAAAGGTTCGAATATAATATTTGAACCTTTTAAAAAGTTTCAATATGTATAATATTTTAAACTATTAAATTTTTAAATTATAATATTAAAAAACTTTTTAAAAGCTAAGAGCTTTTAAAATTTTCAATATTTATAATATGTAAAATTTTTAAAAATTTAAATATTATAATATTTTTTTGACATTTTTAAAGTTTTAGTTTGATCAAATAAAAAACAGGATCAAACCGAATAAAACTTTTAAACTTGGACGCCTGATAAATCAAGCTTTTCTGCTCATTCGTTGTTGGAAGCATATTAATATTTTTTTTTTCAACCACTGGGTCACAACAGGCCGGCCCATTAGCCTAATCCCTACATTCGTAGGGAGTGGGACTCGATCCCTGGTGTGATGGTGCCTTGTGCATTAAGGACTCTAACTCGACGTCCCGGTAGGACGGATCAAACTGCTGCCCTCACATATCCTAAACCATTTCTTTGACCACCAGAAAAATGAAACAATTTTATAATCATGAATTTATCCCGTTTTCATATTTAATTGATTGCTACCACCTATGTTTTCATGTTTTTTATTCAATGTTTTCTTATTTTTCATATTCTTTCTTGTCATTTTCATTGTCAAATTTTATGGTAATTGTCATCCTTGAGTTTTACCGTCAGGTTCTTCGTTATACTCTTCTTCTTCTTCTTCTTCTTTGTCAACTTCTACACATTCTTCCACTAAAAAACCTTTTTTTTTAGACTACCACACAACTTATTACCCATAAAACTCCAAGACCAAAATCATTTATTTTTTCATAAAATTTGTGCAATTCATAAAGACCAGAATAGTCAACACATGCACCCAATTATTGATAATTTCATTCATATACTTATTCGGTTTTAGATCCACACATATTGAAACTTCTCAAACCAAAATCCTTGTACATATTTCTTTTATTTATATAGATTTTACTTTTACTTTTTTTCTTTCTAAAACATCTTAATAATATAGATTACTAATATTTGAACCTTTTAAAAGTTTCAATATTTATAATATTTTAAACTATTTTAAAAACTTTTTAAAAGCTAAGAACTTTTAAAAGTTTCAATATTTATAATATTTAAACTTATAAAAATTTTCAATATTATAATATTTTTTTTGAAATTTTTTAAAGTTTTAGTTTGATCAAATAAAAAATCGGATCAAACGAATAAAACTTTTTAACTTGGACGCCTGATAAATCAAACTTTCCTGCTCATTCGCTGTTGAAAGTATATTAATCTTTATTTATACTGGTTCTGAACCATTGTCTAAAAAATTTCTAGCCGATGTGGGATATTATACATAGTTCTTTTATTTCCATAAATTTATAATTTTCTTTTTAAAAAAAAATTCTGGAAATTTTAAAAATGTTAATCAATGGCATGTCAAATCCTAATTGTTCGTTTAAAAATATCTTAATATAGAAATGTCTAGAAATTTTAAAAATGTTAATTAATGACATGTCAAATTCCGATTGAATGTTTTAAAACTTAGGTGGACAGCCTTAGGAGCTTATAGCTTATACTTTTTTTTAGTATAGATTTTAAAGATCAATGTTTTGTGGCTCAGTTCTGAAATGGTTTTACCTCAAAGACAACGTGGAAGGATCAATGATGGGGGGCATAAATTACGTTAGAGCTACTCTCCCCTTCACTCTAAACTTGAACCACTAATTTGGACCATGACGTATATGCTCCAAAATTGAGATATATAGTTTTGACGATATACTGTTCTGATTTAGTAAAAATAATGTATACATCAGTGAAGTAACATATTTCTCCATACATGACTTTTCAGAGGATCAAGAGATTTTTTTTTTTTTTCGTATCTATTTTATACTCTTGTAGTTTAAATTACATGTTCGATAGTATATCACATAATGCTCGAACGTATCCACATCAAACTTTTTATAGACATATTCCCTCCAGCAGATTTCCAAACTTTTCTATTTGTTTATAATCGATAGAAAAAAAAACTATTTTAATCACATAGTGAGATAAACCATCGTAATCCAAAAACCACAGTGTTGTTTGTCGAATTACATTGTTAGCCACCATGATTCTCTATTGCTAAAACATATGGTTTTTGCATAACTACAAAATAACTTGATATGAAAAAATAACAAGGTCATCGAATTCCAGTACACATATAAATCTGAATATCGTTTCTTTAATTATTTGTTTACGGTTTAAATTAAGTTATATAAGCATGTCATTCTCCCCACTCAATTAAGTAAATTCTTATATTCTTCTAATTATTGCATACTCGCATGTAACAACTCAACATGTCTTGACAGGTTGTAAGATTTCATTCTACTTGGAATAATAATCCATCACATGAACATTATTTCATTCAATATATATATAGTTGTCATTTTGTAATTTAAAATACAAATAAAAACCCCTGACTCTCATCTCTACATTCGTCATACAACACATCACAACATTGATAAGAAGATAGTTTTAAGGGTTTATTTTTTATCCTTATAACTCTAAAAGACAAAGTACTTTATAACTTCTTCTTCATCAGTGGTTTATTCTAAGATTGGCAAATCCCTACTTGTTAAGCTAACTGACCAAACTTTTTGGGACTCAGTAACCCACAAAAAAAAAAGGAGAAAAAAAAATGAAAGCTAAAACTTGATAATATTAGGAAATAATTTAAAGCAGTTTTCATCCGGTGTTTGTAAAAAAATTAAAGAATATATTGATAGATCACAAATATATACTTCATTCGTTTTACAAAAAGTATTGTTTTATGGTTACAACCCTCTCTTTCTGGTTATAAGTCTTATTTATATTTACATACCCACTCATATATTGACTATTGCATGTTACATATGCAACGATCCAAATATCGTCGTGACAGTTTGTAAGATCAATTAATTCATTATTATGTTTTAAATAAAATACCTCACATGAACATTTCAGTGGAAAGTTGTCGTTTAGTTGCCAGTAGTCAATTTGGAATTAAAAACACATAAACCAATCTTAATCTTCACCTATAAAAACCCTATCACTATCTCCATATTCTTCACACAACACATCACAAGCTTGATAAAGATTAAGAATTTTCTTGTTCCTTTTATAAGAAATACTCTTATTTGAAACTTTACTTCTTTATCAATGGCTTATTCTAAGATAGCTCTTCTTTTCCTCTTCAATGTCATCTTCCTCACTTTGGTCAGCTCGACTTCTGTTCCTTGTCCACCACCACCGTCCAAGAGCTATCACAAGAAGCCCTCACCATCGTCTCCTTCCCACAAAGCCACATGTAAAGACGCTCTTAAACTCAAGGTATGTGCTAACGTGTTGGATTTAGTTAAGGTTTCTCTACCACCAACGTCCCAGTGTTGCGCTCTCATCAATGGTCTAGTTGATCTTGAAGCCGCCGTCTGTCTTTGCACCGCCCTAAAGGCTAATCTTCTTGGTATCAACCTTAATGTTCCCATTTCTCTGAAACTTGTCCTAAACCGTTGCGGTAAGAAGGTTCCATCTGGTTTCAAATGTGCCTAGAGATAACACATTCTAAACTGAGGTTCTATATTCCACATTTCATTTTTGTTTTTTCTTCTTTCTTAAATTCCTCGCCTGATGATATCTTTTTCTATTTTTGTAATTCGTTGTATTCATGAAATAAAGAGACTTTTCTTTTTATTAAGCAGGTTGCCGCTGTTTAAATAATTTATTTATACGCATCATAACATCATATAGATATAAAACTTAAATTATAGACACAAGTAACATGAATATAATTTCCAACCGTAGGAATCTTTGTTATAACTAAAATACTTGTATTTGCACGGACTTAATCATGTTATATCCTGTCACATTCGCTAGATATTAACAATTTTGAAATTTGAATATTTTGAAATTTGCTAACTCTACTTAGCATGGGAAAAGGATAAATTTCAACCAGAATAATTTCTAAAGTGTATTTTCCTACCTAAACAACAAGACAATGCATTTTTTTAACTTGAACCATTAACAAAATTCAAATAAACTAACTGAATTTTTATTAATGGTGTCAAAATTAGCATTGACTAATTTAACTATTAGTCAGCTGTCAAAAATAATAACATAGACATGCATGATTAGAACGCTGACAAGACATATTCTAATTATGGAAATTACTCTTGACAAAATTAATATTATCTTCTAAATTTTTTTTTAAAATATCTTTTTAATCATGAAATCAATAATTTTATAAATCTATTGTATAATTAAGTTTAATGAATATTTATAATTACAGCTCTTATAAATTATTACATCATTAATTTTTTAAACAAAATAATATTATTTGGATAAAACAATTACAAAAAAAAAATTCTAAACACACGAAATCAATGATTTATCAACCTATTAAATAATTAATTTCAAAAACCTTTCTTAATCAAAACACATAGTCAATGATTTTTTTTTGTCAATAACTTTAATTGATCAGCTTAAATAAGCCAATGTGAAGGAACATTGTTTATATACTGCTTTTGTTAATAATTTCTGATAAGTTTGATAGTATCAACTAATTAAGAAATATTCTTTTGATTTTTCTTTAAAAAATCATTGATGTAATAACTAATAAGAGTCGTATTTAAGAAATACTTTTTGAAATTAATTATGTTTAAAAAATCATCGATTAATTTTTAAAAATATTTTGTGAAATTTTTATACAAATAACATTATTGAGTTTAAAAATATTAATTTTGTTAAGAGTATTTTGTAATTATAATTTTTACGTCGTGCTTCGACAACGTCAAGTCATGCATCATGAGCGTCTACATCATGTCTCGTTAGCATTTTTACAGTTGACTAATGTTTAAATTAGTCAATGCAGATTTTGACACTACTATTAAGAGTTCATGTAATTTATTTGAACTTTGTTAATGGTTCAAGTTAAAAATACACTGTCTTATTATATAGGTAAAAAATATACTTTCTAAATTGTTTGGGTTGAAATATACCATTTTCCCAATGATTTGGAGGAAGAAGATGTTCGAGGCATATTTTATCCGCCACCACCATACAACTATTTCAAATTCAGGACATTGGAGCTAGCTAATGGATTGTCTGTTTTACTTGTTGTTTCTTCTAATTTCGATCAGCCTGCTGCTGCAATTTCGATTAGATGTGGTAGTTTTTCTGATCCTGGAGATATGTAAGGCTTAGCACATCTTACGGAGCATATCCTGTTTTTAGGATAAAAAATTATCCTGGAAAGAATGAGGGGGAAAAGGGTAAATTTTAATCTGAACAATTTTTTTCTTTTTTTTTGGACAACAAGATGCTTTCATTCAATAAATCAAAGCAAATACAAAGGGAGAGATTCAAAGATCTCAAAGTTTAGACTGAAACAAAGGTTACAAAGAAGGGCATTCCCCAATGCCATAAAATAGTAGATAGATAAAATCAAGCTAGAGTCCATGAGAGCTATGAAACAGTCACTAAGGAGCGGCTTGAAACATGTGAGATCACG
>NC_025704.1:28874494-28876209 GCF_000633955.1 Camelina sativa | reverse complement strand
CATACAAGTGGGACAAGATCCAAGACTAGCCAAGGATTAGGCTTGGTATGGTGGGTTGATAATAACACCCAAATGGTGCGGGTGAAGGGATGATGTTGAGAACTAGAAACGCTAGTTAGCATAGGAATAAGCGGGTTGTGGTTCTTCCAGTTAACAAACGAAATCACGACTTGAGCAGAGGCCAGGGATCTCCCATATTCTATGTCACTACTAATCATTCTAGTTAAATGGATCTAGTTATTGAAGTAATAACTAATAAGAGTCATATTTAAGAAATATTTTTTGAAATTAATTATGCATTATGTTTGAAAGATCATCGATTAATTTTTAAAAATATTTTGTGAAATTTTTATGCAAATAACATTATTTAGTTTAAAAATATTAGTTTTGTTAAGAGTATTTTTGTAATTATAATTTTTACATCATACCTCAACAGCGTCAAGTCATGCATCGTGAGCGTCCATATCATGACTCATTAGCATTTTTAAAGTTGACTAATGTTTAAATTAGTCAATGCGGATATTGACACTACTAATAAAAATTCATGTAATTTATTTGAACTTTATTAATAGTTCAAATTAAAAAATACATTATTTTATTATATAGGTAGAAAAAATACTTTTTAAATTGTTTGGGTTGAAATATACCATTTTCCCACTTAGCATGCATGATACTAAATCATTATGAGACTCAACCAGCAAACATTCAAATCCCTCCCACGAGAAGTACTACATGATATCTTTTAACTAAAAATGGTAATATATGTCGTCCCATATCGATACTTGTATAAAAGAAAATCATTGAAAAGACCAAAGCATTAAATAGGTAAAGCCAAAGTATTTTAATAAAAGAAGACGGTAGCAGCATAACTAATTGCAAAATAAGCCAAAAACACATTTCAAAGGAGTCAAACCAAACCAAGTTGAAAGTCAATACCCGAACCAGCTACACTTTTCTGCTAAACCGAAAACCGGTTAGACCGATAATCCTACTCAGAAAACAAAAAGGTCAACTTACCCAACCTGGTGCGCTCTTGACTTCCTCTAATTACCGTTTTAGCCCTCCCCCACAAAACAGCCAAAAACATAAACTTAGTTTCTCATTTTACCCTTACATAAACCGAAAATAACCTAAAAGGCTTATCCCATTTAGACGCTACGTTATTTACCCAAACTACCCTCAAAGCCATAACCGAATTACCTATTAACCTCCCTCTTTTACCAATTTGCCCCTAACTTGGTACTGCGCTGAGATTGAAAAAAGCAAGGAGGTTTAGGGGTAATTCGGTCAATCAGCTGGCTTCTTGTTTGGACACGGCGGCGGAAGATGCGATCGCTGGCGTAACGGAGCTGGTCAGGGCGGAGGTGATCTGATTGACGGTGGCGCAGAGATGGTTATTGATGGTGGTGACGGTGGAGAGATTCGGTTTCGCTGTTGGGACGTTGCTCGCCAAAACCTGAATCGCGACGGTGAGAAGACACGACGGAGGAGAATTCGAGTTGACGGAAATACCCTCCGGAGGATTCACTGGTACGATGGAGAACCCGAGGGGTAGAATCGGGATATTGGAAGAATCTTCACCGTTCATCGCGAGCTGGATTGAGTCAACGTCGACGGTGGAGTAGACGATTAAGCTACCTGAGTTATCGATAGAGCTCTCTTGAAGCATCAGCTCTACATTGTGCCATGAATTGCTCGCTACCTGTTAAAAAAAA
>NC_025704.1:28854101-28873579 GCF_000633955.1 Camelina sativa | reverse complement strand
ACCTGAATCGCGACGGTGAGAAGACACGACGGAGGAGAATTCGAGTTGACGGAAATACCCTCCGGAGGATTCACTGGTACGATGGAGAACCCGAGGGGTAGAATCGGGATATTGGAAGAATCTTCACCGTTCATCGCGAGCTGGATTGAGTCAACGTCGACGGTGGAGTAGACGATTAAGCTACCTGAGTTATCGATAGAGCTCTCTTGAAGCATCAGCTCTACATTGTGCCATGAATTGCTCGCTACCTGTTAAAAAAAAATTCGAACTTGTTAAAGAAACAATTCAAAAGTTTGAATCTTTGAATTATTTGAATCAAATCTTACATTGATTCGAAGAAGAGAGATGCAGTTTCCAGGATGTGAACCATTAGCGATATGAGCAACTTCATGAGGTGAGTTCCCATTGAACAAAACCTCTAGCTGCAGAGTTAAAAAAATCGTTCAATTTGAAAGTGATGATAAGAATCAAGAACAGAACAGAGGGAAGAGTCTAGTTTGGGTTTATTACCAGAGATTGGTGATGTTGATCACGGATAAGATCAAAGACTTGGTGGTGAGTAAATGGAAGCCAAGTGGTTGATACAGCAGAAAGAAGAACTCCTGTAGGCTGACCAGGTTCACACATTTTCCTCGTTGTGATCCTCACAGTGTCTTTGCTTGTCTCAGACAAAGCTGTCCAAGATTGTCCATAGGCAGTGCTTATATTCACACAGAATGTTCTCACCATCCTCTGTGATAACCTCATCATGTTTCTCCTCGCTTCTGCTGATGATATCACTGCAAAGTGAAAACAGAGATTTAGTGATTATGCGGTTTTTAAGGGTTTTAAGGGGGGATATGAATTAATTTAGACTACTAGCCTCCAAGATCAGTTATGTTTCTAGCCATTAGACTAGCGATCCTCTCGCACTGTCTCTGCAACACGTCTAGCCAACGGTTAGCTCCAAAGGCCATCCCACTTTTCACATACTCAGCAAAGGTCTCGTGCACGTGCTTCTCGTCAACTTCCACATGCTCTACCCACTTGACTTGTGAGTATCCATTAGGCATGTCTTGAATGATACAGCCTGAAGGTTTCCTCTTATACTCATGAGGAGAATTAGTACTCGGTGGCTGCATTTGGTCATGGAAACTATCGATCGGGAAATCTACGATTGCCCAATTCCCGTTCTCCGCGTTTTGTTCCACATACCGTAGGAAATAAGCTTCCCGAGTTGGAACCAGTGGTGATAGTACCTGGAACTCTGCATACATCTTGTAACACATAACAACATAGATGTCATTAGCAAGAAACCAAATGCGTTTGTTCAGGGTGCATGGAATCGAATTACTAGATTACCAGTAGAAGAGAACCACTAGCTCCAGAGACTCCAGAGGAAATTATCTGAACCGTTTTGGCCCTAGCCACGATTGAACAGAACATCTCTGACCATTTATCCTTCAATTTAAAAAAAAAAAACACAAAGTTAATTTGTAATTAAAGTAACCAAATCAGAGTTGTTTGGGAAAAGTTCACTAATACTCACAGCGTTTAGAAATGCGTCAACTAGCGTTATGCTGTTCATGATAACGACTGAATTTGCCTTTGAAGCTTCTCGAGCAAAATCTGCTTTGTTGTTATGATTCTCCACTGGCCATGGGAACAACCTCATGTACTCTTCCTCGTTCAGACACAAAATCTCGCCGCTGATCTTGTCTGATTTCTTCTTTATCCACAAAGGCTCTTCCGCATCACACATTTTAGTTAGTTCTTGGACACAAGAGACAGCTATTTCCATAGCGATAACCTTTTCTTCCTCCGCAAGTAACATGTTGTTGTTGTTGTTGTTGACAGTTTGATCTGGGAAGAAACAAGTTGTATCTTGTGAAGGGAGCATCATCATGTCAGCACAAGAATGTTCTGGAAAGTTCCCAGCGTATACGCTCATGTCTAGCTCCAATGAAGGTTGATGATGTGGAAGCGTAGAAGAAGGATCGATCAACGGCTGAGATGATGGCATGGATTGCATCGGACGGCCAGTGTATCTTGAAGTGATGCAGCATATACGATCAAGCTGTGGAATCGACAATAAATCTGTTAGGGCAGGACATTCTCACAAATGTACCAAGTTGAATGCAAATGGTTAGAATTAACTGGACTTTACCTCTTCACGGAGGCGACAATTCTCAATGTGGAGTTCATTGAAAGGAATGTCACCGAGGACGGTGGGGCCGCCGCAAGAAGGACATGAGAGGCACCGTAGCTCCCCCTGAAGATGGCAATTCTCCGACTTAAGATTAGCATTCTCTGCCCTTAACATCGCATTCTCTGTTCTGTCTTGTTGTGCCTATATATTGATTCACCTCACAAAATTAATTAACTAGTTTGTATAAAACGATATTTTTATAATTAGTTATTATGAATGAACTTATTAATTTCAAGATTTCATCATCACAAGTTGAAACTTTCATGCTCAACTCTATTTAAACTTACGATGACCCTACACTTGAAGATTAAGATGATATTATCGAATAGTAGTTGTTACAAAAGTATATATACATGGAAAGCAATGTTTGGTTACTATTAAAGTGAGAGAGTGTAGTAATCTGATAATTACCTTCATTTGGGTACGCCTATTTTGGAACCAAAACTTAACTTGTCGTGGCTTGAGACCAAGTTCAGCACTTAATCTCTTTCTTTGTTTGTCGTCTGGATGAGGATTTTCTTTAAACAACCTACAAAGATATAATCTTAATCACTACTTCAATGAAAAGTTAAATTTCCAATCATGAGATGTTTTATATACAAAAAAAAAATGTCTTAAAGGTGTGTTCAGTTAGATAAAACAAACAAAAACTAATCTATAAATCTAACCACAACCAAATACAGAAAATGTTCACCTTTTTGTTGGTTTAATTTCTTTAAATTTTGATTTAGTATCAAACCGTAATCAAAGAGAACCTTTAAATCAGGATTAGAAAAAAATATCCATTTCTAAACCGAAACTAAAACCAAAAAACTATACCAAACCTCGTAGAACTAGATGTGTCAACTTCGATATAGTTCGTAGATTTTAAAAACCAAAAATCCAAAAAACTTATGAGAATGAACTGAGAACCAGATAAAAAAAAAACGCACCCGAGTGGATAAAATAACATAAAACATATACTAAAATATAATGGCAAAAAAACATACGCTTCCATTTCTTGGATCTGACGATTAGTGTGTCTGTGATAACGTTTCTTCTTAGCCGGAGGAGGTTGTTCATCGTCTTGAAGTTCATTAACATCAGATTCGTTTCCGAACTTTGGATCCTCTGCTTGCTCACTACCCGACCCGAATGACCCACCTGCCGACCCGTTTTCCATCATTTCCTCTACTGTTCCATCTCCCATCATCATCATCATACTCATCATCCCATGCTCCTCCTTCTACCAAAAAAAAGAAAAACTCAATGCTTTAGAAACAAAAAAAAAACTTGAAAAAGTTCAAAAATAACAAAAAAAAAAATAGAGGAAGGTGGAAAGCTTTAATCAAGAACAAACCGGGATGATGGATGAAAATGAGTTGAAAGGGATGAAATTAAAGTTAGGGTTTTGGATTGTTCCTGGTGAAGAAGAAGACGGCTGCTGTGAAGCAAATCTCATGTTGTCCGAAGTCATCACATTACCTTCTCCGATTGACAACATCACTTAGAATATTTAAAACCCCTAATGATGATTAACAAAGATCTCAGTTAGGGTTTTACTTTGAAATCTTGAAGAAGTAAAAGACTCAAAAGATGGAATCAGTGCATGGAAATGCAGAAAATATTTTTTTCTTAAAAAAATCTTANATGAAAAGTTAAATTTCCAATCATGAGATGTTTTATATACAAAAAAAAAATGTCTTAAAGGTGTGTTCAGTTAGATAAAACAAACAAAAACTAATCTATAAATCTAACCACAACCAAATACAGAAAATGTTCACCTTTTTGTTGGTTTAATTTCTTTAAATTTTGATTTAGTATCAAACCGTAATCAAAGAGAACCTTTAAATCAGGATTAGAAAAAAATATCCATTTCTAAACCGAAACTAAAACCAAAAAACTATACCAAACCTCGTAGAACTAGATGTGTCAACTTCGATATAGTTCGTAGATTTTAAAAACCAAAAATCCAAAAAACTTATGAGAATGAACTGAGAACCAGATAAAAAAAAAACGCACCCGAGTGGATAAAATAACATAAAACATATACTAAAATATAATGGCAAAAAAACATACGCTTCCATTTCTTGGATCTGACGATTAGTGTGTCTGTGATAACGTTTCTTCTTAGCCGGAGGAGGTTGTTCATCGTCTTGAAGTTCATTAACATCAGATTCGTTTCCGAACTTTGGATCCTCTGCTTGCTCACTACCCGACCCGAATGACCCACCTGCCGACCCGTTTTCCATCATTTCCTCTACTGTTCCATCTCCCATCATCATCATCATACTCATCATCCCATGCTCCTCCTTCTACCAAAAAAAAGAAAAACTCAATGCTTTAGAAACAAAAAAAAAACTTGAAAAAGTTCAAAAATAACAAAAAAAAAAATAGAGGAAGGTGGAAAGCTTTAATCAAGAACAAACCGGGATGATGGATGAAAATGAGTTGAAAGGGATGAAATTAAAGTTAGGGTTTTGGATTGTTCCTGGTGAAGAAGAAGACGGCTGCTGTGAAGCAAATCTCATGTTGTCCGAAGTCATCACATTACCTTCTCCGATTGACAACATCACTTAGAATATTTAAAACCCCTAATGATGATTAACAAAGATCTCAGTTAGGGTTTTACTTTGAAATCTTGAAGAAGTAAAAGACTCAAAAGATGGAATCAGTGCATGGAAATGCAGAAAATATTTTTTTCTTAAAAAAATCTTAAAAATTAATCTCTCAAATGCAGGAGGAGCAAAGCATGAAAGAAACGATTTAATTACCAGAGAAGACAGCTAGATCGGTTCATTTGCTCAGAAAATATTTTAAATTAAATACAGCAAAAAACATTACTGATGAAAAAAACATTTATTGCTCATGAAATCTTTTCAAAGTTTTAAAGAAAAAACAGGTCCAACTAATTTTTTTTTTTAAATAATAATATAAAGACACTATCTGAGCATTCATGAGAAGAAGATATATGGATTAAGGAGAAAATATTCCAAAAAAAAAAAACGTTCATGAGATATTCTAAAAATTAGGGTTTGTGTAGAGATTAAAAAAAACACAACATAAACCAGATAATGCTACTGTTTCTACTGATTTTTTTCCATAGAAACATATAGAGATTTTTCTTTTCACTTTCTTACCTTGTTTAGCTTCAATGAAAAATGAAAGAGAGAAAGAAAAAAAAACTAAGAATCGCAAAGAGTTTTTTTTTGGAGCTTTCACAGTCTCTCTCCCTCTGTCTAAGTTTTTTTTTTTCTTTCCTTTTGCAATAAATGGAGGAGTAAATTTCTCATTAAATACTTACCGGACCAGAAGGGTAAACGGCAGACTTTTAGTTTTAACGGCGATTATTGACGGAGTGTAACGTATGAAAAAACAGTAACGCTCGTCTAACTCTTTCCGTCAACTTTACCATCTTGACACGTGGAGTTATATCAGTGGGAGTCCGTACGTTACACCCTCGAAACAAGCGACCCCTCCACAAGTCAAACCTTTTTTTCTTACTTTTAAGTCAAATACAGTCACGCGTTTACCGCGTGCGTGCGTTACACTACAGTTATTCTATTTTGTCACGAAGTGCTATGCATTGCCAAACAAACAAAAATACAAAACCTACTATTAATAATAAAAAATAAGCATTGGACACTTTTAAAACTGTAATGAATAGTTTCATACACCTTTTTATTGTAAAAATTTCATTTTCATAAGTAATATTTTTACTTTTGAACCTATGATTATATAACTTGTATTCATTTTAATTAAAAAATCATTTGAATCCATTTTATAAAAAGTATTTGACATTTAAAAAGTAATAATAATATATTTTCAATGCATTGATAGCTATCAGATTTTTTCTTAAGTAGTATTCACTTTGATAACAAAATTAAATCCATTTCATAAAAAGTATTTGACATTTAAAAAGTAATAGTAATAATAATATACTTGATACACCATTAATAGCTATTAATTTTTTTTTCTTAAGTAATTTTGTTTCTTATTAATTCTATCATTATACTCATTCATTGCCAAACAAACAAAAATACAAAATGTTGGAAAAAAAAAATATACAAAATCTACTATTGAATAATAAAAAATGAAGTATTGGACATTTTTAAAACTGTAATTAATAGTTTCATACACCTTTTTTATTGTAGAAATTTCATTTTCATAAGTAATATTGTTACTTTTGAACCTATGATTATATAACTTGTATTCATTTTAATTGAAAAATCATTTGAATCCATTTTATAAAAAGTATTTGACATTTAAAAAGTAATAATAATATATTTTCAATGCATTGATAGCTATCAGATTTTTTCTTAAGTAGTATTTTTTCCTTTAAAACCTATCATACAGTACCACTTATTCACTTTGATAACAAAATTAAATCCATTTCATAAAAAGTATTTGACATTTAAAAAGTAATAGTAATAATAATATACTTGATACACCATTAATAGCTATTAATTTTTTTTCTTAAGTAATTTTGTTTCTTATTAATTCTATCATTATACTCATTCACTTGATAAAATAATTAATCCATTGATAAAAGTGATGATAATATATAGTTGATACACCATTGATAGTTATTAGATTTTTTTTCTTTCTCAAGTAGTATTTTTATACCTATTTCACTTATTTTTATATTAATATATAATAAATAATTTATGGTTAGAATAAAAATGAACAACACAATAATAAAAATTAAACAAATTTAGTGATGTTGACGAAGCCAAAAACAAACAGCGACATAGGGATTATAGGTAGGTCTTTATCAATGCTATTTTACAACATTCAACATGAATGTTCAGGCAATTTTGCAACGAAAACGCGATGATATAAAATAAATATATATATATATATATATATATATATATATATATTTAATTTATGACATTCAGTAACACTTTAATTTGATCACTATATTGTTTTTGTTGTTGTATAATCCATTGTTTATTTTGGTGTCTAACTAGGTGTTTTTCCACGCAACGCGTGGGTTGTGGTGTAGTTGACACTTTCTTGTTTTTTTTGGTTTTTTTCGTTTCTTTTTTTTTGTATTATTTCGTTTTAATTAAGCATATACGGGCTTTGCCGTCACTTTTATTTATACACTATATGTTTATACCATTTCGTTCAGATGTGTATAATTGTGGCGTTTATTTTTTATGAATTATGAAGATATTGTTTCTTGCTTTTGAGGATCCAATCTTATCATTGACTGATATTGTTTCCAATACATTTATTGTATTATAGATTTTCTAATTAACTGCTTATGTAAACCCTTCATACGTTGATGTTGCAATAATAAGTTATTTTTTTAAAATATCTTCCGTGTAAGTGATTATGTTTGTATGCCCATGTTTTGGTCTAATATCAATAAGATCGTTTCTGTTTTTCTTTAGTTGGCTTTGAAACCAATATTGAGTTAAGCAAATAATGGGTCGAATTATGGTGTTAATAAGTAATATAAATTCTTATGTATATATATTGTATATATGTGACTATAAATTTAGCTAATTAAAAAATTATGTAATATTTAAATACAATCTTGAACATATATATATTTTTTTATTTGTGGGAGGAATGTATGAAATTATTGGATAGAAGTTATTTTTGAGTTAAATGACCTTTAATGTCTTTAAAGTGAGTTAAATATTAGTAAATTTTTATATGTGCCTTGACTTTTTTAAAAAGGAATACCAAGTGTTTCCTTCCAAATTTGAAGTGATATAGTATTTTAGTTTTCTTATATGATTTTATGAACTTCAATGTAAAAGTTTTTCAAAGTAATAAGTACACTCACTGATTGAATTATAAAATTTGGAGAAATGTTTATTTCGTTTAATCATCTGCTCTTTTAAATAAATTAAATAAGTATGTTGTTATTCCTACAAATAGGACAACATATATTATAGTTTAACCATGGAGTTAAGCAATGGAAATGGAACTTGTGATTGCAAGACAAAATGCTTATATGTTACACATTGATCGTTTAAAAATGAATAGGAACATCTAATTCTCAAATAAAGTTGATTGTTTTGTTAAAACCAACATATGTGAATTTAAATTTAACTATGCAAATTTAAAAAATAAATATGAATAGATTAGAAAGGCAAGAAATATAAAAGAAATATTTTTATATATAAATAAAATAAAAATTGAAAACAATGTTAAATATATATAATACTTTCTACATTAAAATATAGAATCAAACTCTTACAAGTTACAACACATATGAGATATAACAACATTTGATATTGGTAGGAGAGGAGGAGAGAATGTTTACTATAAGATGGTAATCCAAATTAGATAATGGAGATGAATCTTTAAAAAATAGAACAATGTAATATCTATATATATATAATACTTTCTAAATTAAAATATAGAATCAAACTCTTACAACACATATGAGATATAACAACATTTGATATTGGTGGGAGAGGAAGAGAGAATGATTACTTATAAGATAATAATCCAAATTAGATAAAGGAGATAAATCTTTTAAAATAAGAACAATGTAAAATATATATCATGTAGTCTCTAAAATTAAAATTTAGCATTAACAATTTACAATGATATTTCATTTTTTTTTTAAACCCATACAACAAAAATAAGAAATCAAAAATAACAAAAAAAAATGAAAAATGATTTGAGGTATTGTAGAAGAGAATGAGAGAATGTGAAAATGAGATAGTAAAAGAATGTCAATATGAGAGAATGATAGATTGAGAGAATGCTTATTTATATGATAAGAAATGATGGAAGTTACATTTAGAACTATGGAGTTACAATAGTAATTTATTGTGTTTGAATAAAATTGAGTGGTAGAATATGATTAATGCATAATTTATTTTATTTTCAGTTATAATTTTAAATTTATTGTGTTTATTGGATCTTAAATATTTTTTAAAGCAATTAGAAAGCAAATAAAAAAATAAAATAAAAAAATTAGAAAACATTAAATGAAAATCAACCAATAAGGAGAGACCAAAACCTTACTTTTATATATATGATATATTGCTTTAAACTTTGAAATGAGAAATATATTATAAACAATAATTTTACATGAGAAATATATTAATTTAGCCAACCAAAATATGAATATAACTTTAGCCAACCAAAATAAATAAAAAAATATTAAAATTTAACAAAAAATAATTTCTCTTGAAAGATAATAAGTTAGTAGGAGGAATGAATTAATGTACAATTATTGGATAGGAGTTACATTTGAGTTAAATGGAGTTACATGTCTTTAATTATAAATAAATATTTTAATTTTTTATAACCTAAAATAAAAGGAATACCAAGTGGCTGAATCAAAATTCACATGATTTGGTTGTTTGTTGATATAAACTCAACACTTACACATAATATTTCAAAATAAAAAATATTACTTTTTAAGTGACAAACTAAATTAGTTTTCTTATAAAATTATATGAATTCTTCAATCTCAATAATTTTTAAAATCCCAAGGATAACTTATATTTTTTTGGTTTTCACTCATCAATTTAATTTATAGTGCTAGATTTCATACTAATGGTTTCATCTTTAGAGAATTTAGTGAAATGATATTTTTAAAATTATATTTTATTTTTATATTTAAGTTCCAGTTGAATATGTTTTTTTTTTTGGATCATTTTTTATTTTGATTAAAGACACAAAAAACCAATTGTTTAATTATGTTCTTTTTGTTTTCAAAAACCTCAAATCATAAAAAAAAATATATATATATATATATATTATATTGATCTCTGCAGATTTAACAATTGGATCACAAAACAAAATAGTCTTTATAAATGGATAAATGGATAATTATATTGATCTTTAAATATTATATTGATCTTTATAAATTATTTAAAATGATACATGAATATGTGAGATAACCAGAGACATAATAGATAATTACATATGGATCATTTCAACTTTATGATCTTATTGTGTGGTGAATATTGTAAGGAAGTATGAAAATAATGACTTATAAGATGTTAATATAAAATAGAAAATGGAGATAAACATTTTAAAAGATTAAAATAAATATATAAGATATACATATCATACAAACTCTAAAACTAAGCTTTTACAATGATATTTGATTTGATTTTTTATAACCCATACAACAACAATAACAAAAAAAATACAAAACAAAACAAAACAAAACAAAAAAGAGATTTGAGAGTAGTGGAAGAAGATGAGAGAATGAAAGAGTGATAGACTAAGAGAATAAGATAATGAGTATTTATAGGAAGAGAAATGATGAAAAATTACATTTAGAAAAATGAGAGTTACAATTCTAATTTATTGTTTTGTTTTAATACAATTGATTAATACAACTTAGTGGAGAAATAAAGTTAATGCATAATTTATAGGGAGAAGCTATAAAGATTTCAGTTTTATATTATGTGTGTTAAATGTGAAAATCAATTGTTTAATAAATTTGTGTATTAATATAATTTTTTTTTTGTTAGAATTGCATTGCCAAGTGGACCAATAAGGAGAGACTGAAACTCTACTTTTATATATATGATTGACTTTCAGTTCCATCCTACAACCTCGTGTATGTTGACGACTTTGTAATAAAAAGCAACATACAAAACAAAGATAAAAAATTATTAAAATTTAGAATTCGATAACGCTTAAATCTACTAATTTCTTTTGAATGTTTTGTCGTTGTGTAATTCACTTTCAACGCCATCCTGCAACATGCATGTCATTTGGTGACTTTGTGACGAGAATGCGACAATATAAACAAAGGAAAAAGTTGTTAGAATTCGGTAACACATGAATTTGTTCACTAAATTCTTTTAAATGTTTTTGTCGTTGTGTAATTTACTTTCAACGCCATTCTATAACGTGCATCTCATTTGGCGACTTTGCAACGAGAGCGCGACAGTATAAAACAAAAGAAAAAAATGTTAGAATTCGTTATAGCATAAATCTGTTCACTAGATTCTTTTGAATGTTTTTGTCGTTGTGTAATTCACTTTCAGCGCCATCTTACAACGTGCATCTTACTTGGAGACTTTGCGACGAGAGTGCGGTGGTATAAAACAAAGGAAAAATTTTGTTGAAATTATAGAATTCGATAACACTGTGAATCTTTTCATTAAATTCTTTATATGTTTCGTTGTTGTGTAATTCACTTTCTATCTTGGGATAGTGTGGAATAAAATTGTAAGAAAACATCCAAAAAAATGTCCAAACTTAGTTCAACACTAACATGAATTATACATATAATTGACTATGTTTTACGATATATATATATATATATACATGTATTTAATATTATCTCAAATGTAAATTATATATTTAATATTATCTCAAATGTAAATATGAAAAATTGACATCCTATAATTTAAAATTTAAAAGTATAGTGTCATGCTTATGTAACTTTATTGGAGTCTTTTCCAAAAGGGGGTGTCTGCCTCAAAATCATATATTGGAATACATGCCTGAAAACCGAAAAAGTCATGATGAAGAAAGAAAAAAGTATTATGGTCTAGGGGTTTTATAAATGAAACAAGAATAGATTTTTATAGTCAGTTTATTTCAGGTTACAATTCTAATTATATTGTTGTTACAATCTGATTTTTACAATCAGTTATTTGAGGTGACAGTTCTGATTGCTACACATATTTCTTGATTCTGTTCTTGATTTACTTATCGATGCAAATACATGGACTAGCATCATAAGAATTTATAGCTTTTTTTTTCAAACGCGCACATATTATTTGACAAGTACTTGAGAGTTTAGATTGATTTTTCCATGGACAAATGCAGTTGCCAAAGACACAAGCAAGAGGCACTGGACATGGTTGCACGCCTTTGCAATCGTCGTTTGTGTAACAATCCCTACTTTCTATCATCTGTATACCTTCAAAAAATAATTATCCAGAGAATAAATAAATTAAAAAAAAAAAAACAATTTTAGTGTTTAATTCGGACAAACAAAATATATTCCAATCAAACAATAAAATTACACCAAAACAATTTTTTTTTGTTAGTTTAACGTATCTGTATATATATATGAATTATAACCGCACTGAAACCTTTGTTTCTTTGACGATTACAGATGTTGTTTGATAGTTTGATTATAATCTGAACTTAAGGCCGCATCAAAGAAACTATGATCGAATACTTATATATATTTCTCTAAAAATCCATCGTCCCATCAGAACATGAACATTTTTATATGTGTGTTTATTGTAAATATATATATATATATATATCGACACATGTATTATGAAAAATTCATATACGAGTAATTAAGCACTTACAGAAGGCTGATACAAGGAACAAGGCCAAGAAGAAGGCTATTTTGTTTGTGTTCATACTATACTTTGATTACTATATTCAATTTGCTTACGACTAACTATAAGTGATCCTGTTTCTCTTCCTTTTTTTGACTTGTGGGTAAACGGAGGTAATTTGTATGGTTATGGAATTTTTAATGAAAAATCCACATGACTATATATAATAGGATAAATTATCTTTTTTTTTCTAAGAATTTTAATTTAATCAGATCACTAGACATACACATGTTTTTTTTTGTTATTAAAATGTCTTGATTATCATATCCCATAATATATATAATTAGCATGGATTTCATTTTTATATAATTAATGTGTTGCCAGAAAAAAGATTTGAACATATTGTTATTATTTTATGGTTGTCATATAATTATGATATGTGATTGTTGTTACATATGTAAAAGAACTTAAATGATATATATATATATATATATATAAACTATATATGCATATAATAATTATCTAATTATTAATAAGTTGTATATCTAGCTCATCATCTTTTATATTATTTAAAACTTCTTTTTTGAAAATATACTTTTTAATGATTTATACGTAAGATCGGCTGATTCTTTTTATGAAGTAAATTTTTATTTGAAAAGAGTTCAAATATATGCAGCGTCTAAACCTCTATTATGTAAAAGTTTGGCATCTATGTTAGTACAGTATAATAAAATTCCCTCTCTTCGAAAATCAAAGCTAGTAATTGTGTTTAAACCTTTTGACAGTCTATATACAGTATGCCTTCACACAGTCTTGACTCTTGACTAACATAAGATTTCGAATTTTTGTACTTGCGACGTGGACATAAATTTAATTGTATCATGAACCGATGGTTGATTTGTGATGCATGCTACGATGTACGGAAGATTTATCGCGAGTTAGCAACGGCTTATAGCAAAAACAAAAGTCAGATTCGTCAAACGTTATTGCTGTTCCATCACGGATTAGTTTATCCGATCCCCATAAAACGTATTACTTTATTAATGAATTATAACAGATTAAAGTTTGAACTTGAAAATATTTCATTGATACAGGATACATATATATAATCACAATCATATTTTACTTATTCAGATGGGACGAGGAAGCCGATGTAGGAATCTCGTCGTTGGTAGAAAGAGATTTTATTGTACAATCGCAAATATGCTTAATACATCTTGGTTCAGGTACATATCGTTTGCAATATATAAAACAATCCTTAAAGTCGTGGCAATGGTCCTCATGATAGTCGTCGAGTACTCCCATTATCACTGATGATGAACCTATACAGATCCATATATAAATATTTATTAAAAAAACATACCTTTACATGAATGTTTTAGTTAAAACTTCATATATAAATAATTAAGATTATTTCAATATTTACTTACATGATGCAATAAGCAAAACAGCAATGAAGAAAGCGGAGGCCTTCATGTTGTTGTTTTTTCTCTCTCCTGTTTGGTTTTGTGAAACGTTTGCACCAAAAGCTTGTTTTGATTTTACTTTGTGAATCAAAAGATCGTTTGATCACTTATTTATAGTCCTGAGATTCTTTGATGCTTTAAATGAAAGTTATTTATTATTCGTTGAATATAAATTCTTCTTCTCCTTCTTTTCTTGAGTCAACTTCATTGAAATTTTCTACTATATAATAGATAGCCAGTTTTGGTTACATATCGGGTTTTTTATTTTTTTTGTCAACCAAAGAATCAGCTCAAACGAGCCAATTTAGTGGAAAAGGTACGTATCGTTGTTTGTGGATTTTATTAGATTTTAGTTTCCAAGTTTCTATACATATTTTTTTAAAAAATTTAATAGTTTATAAAACTTTAAATTCTATAGTATTTTTTTTCCTACTGGTGAACTTTTATAAAATGATTAAAGGGGGTGTATTGAAACCATGATTTTGGAGGATTTTATGGGATTTAAGAAATTTAGAATTTTGATAGATTTTAGGGAAGTTGATATGATTTATTGTAAGATTATTTCAAATTTTACCTAAAACCATGAGATTTTGCTTTCTCTATTTTTAATTACTCTATACTTATATTCTCAAAGACTTTTATTACCTAGTACCTATCCAAACTAGCCTAGATTCAATTGTCAAACAAATTCAATATTCAATAAACAGATCTTTAATATTATATATTTAGTTAACTTATTAATGCTTATATTAGCTAGGGGTGTTATTGGATTCTAATTTATAAATTTTTTTGAAGATTTCAACAAAATAAACAAAAGTGAATAAGTGAAAGATTTTTAAGGATTGCTACAGAGTATTTTATAATTTTGTTTTTTTTGTTTTCTAAAATCTTGTAAAGTGCTCCAAACAATCTCTGTATTTTTGTGATACTTTCCATGACTTTATTTTGTGAAGAAAATATATAAAAATATGAACAATAACATAATAATTAAATTTATTAATAATCCTAGTTTTTTTTTGTTTTTATTGATTTTATAAAAGTCTAAATCTAATAACCCAAATTTGTGAAGATTTTAAATAATTTTTTTACAAAAAACAAACTAATAACATTAAACTTTACTAGAATTGCGTCCCTGTTTTTCCTCCTTTGACACATGGTCACAACTACGTCAACCTCACCAATAGGTTTCATGGTCTGAAGCTGTCAGGTTCTCAGGCTCTGTTCCAAAGTACTCTTTTGTTCTCTGGCTTGCTGCAAGAAATAGACTCACAACGGGTGTCCGTATGATGGTGTGGAACAGAGGTGTCACCCCATCCTACGGGTTTTGTCAGATCCAAGTCGAGACGCTGGAGCATCTTTTCTTTGGCTGCGTGTACACATCTCGGATCTGGTCCGAGTTAACCCGTACCCTCTTTCAACATCACTATACGAACAGGTTTCAGCAGATCCTATCTCTGCTCTCTGGTACCACATTTCAACGCACTCCAAGATTTCTTCTTCGGCTTGTCTTCCAGGCTGCCATCCATACCATTTGGTGTGAGCGTAACATGCGACGCCATGGTGAGCAACCGTGCACTGAGGCTCAGCTAATTCAGATCCTAGACCGCCTCGTAAGTCTCCTCCATCCAGCGGTATTGCCCTGGCAAGTTGTAGGACGGTCTCCAACTATGGTTCCGATCGAGAATTTAGTTTTATTCATTTAAATGTTAATAACTTCAATCTTTATTCAGTATAAAGATGCAACTATTGTACAAAGGGCATTTTTTTAATATAATTTCACATTGATTCAAAAAAAAAAAAAAAAAAAACTTTATTAGAATTTAACAAAATTTTGATATTATAACAACTGAATCTACATAACATAAAGTTTTTAAAACTTTATTCAAATCTCAAACCAATAACTCCACTAAAGAAATCTAAATCATTAATAAATTATTATCTAAAATATTTAATTACCTAGGTATCTTTTAAACTAATGAGACTCTGCATCGTATATATAACGACTGTATAGTACTTTCCTTATGATTTGTCAAACTAACTGTAATTTATTCATAAGATGGTTTGTATATAAAAAACATCCGAATGTGTACATAGTGGAAACTTTTGTTTTTTTGTCATCTAGTGGTCGGTGGATAAACTTTTGTAATTCGAATATTATCCATAAAGCATTCGAATTAATGTTATACAGAATCTAATTGTACAGTCAACGTTGGAGTCAGAAAGAGAATTTATTTCCTTGTAATTTTCCATGAATCGTTTTCACTTATCAGCATTATCATCGTCATCCTTATCTAGCTTTTGGAATTTGGAACAATAAATTTGAGGTTGATCATTTTGCATTTTGATGTTTGAAAATCTAAAAATAGTTGATAAATCACTAGATAATCTGGAAAAAACGAAGAATAACTTATTAACATAAAATCATAATTCATTTAAAGCTTAGTCAATAAACTTGCATTACCACAAAATAGCTGAACAGAAATCATGATTTAAGATTTAATGTATTAATTTAATCAAATCATCATGTAATGTTGAATCGTCAGTCTATTATGCAAGGTACCAATCAAAATTTTGTAAGATTTGAGTATTTTAAACAGAATCATTCAAAATGAAAAATTAGCAAACGAATAAATGTTCAAAAAAAAAAGAGATTCAATTTAAGCATTTTTCCAAAATTTCTTCACCATTTTCTTGTAAGGGAGAAAGACAACAACAAGAGTTTGCAATCCAATGTTATTGGAAAATATAAGCTCTGTCCTAAAAAGTGAGCTTCTTTGTTCCAAACGTTTGGAGAAAGTTTCTTATATGTATCTCAAGGTTGAGCTGATGCAACACTTGGAGTAAACTCCTTTGGTGGCTGCGGTTGTGATTCAGTGAGTTTCGAACCTTGTTCTGATTGGTCTAAACCCTTTGGTTTTTCAAACAAATGAACATTAGCAGCAACTTCATCAACCACTTTCTTCTTCTCCTCTTCTTCTTCCTCAGCCAAACCAACTTTCTCTTTCGCCTTTTGTCCGACTTCTTCAGCAGCTTTAGTCACTTTGTTAAATGCTCCCGTAACCCACGTAGCACCGGTTAACACATACCGGTTTTTCATTATAGCCGAGCCAGCATTGTTCACTGTCTGCTCAGCTGCAGCTATCGCTGATTTGGTTTTCTCAGTGACTTGAAACTTTTGATCAACTTCTTTAACTTTTTCGCTCACAACCGTTGTCCCGGTATTGAGTTTCTCGGTGAATCCGATTCTTTTGTCGAAAGAAGTGACTTTAGCTGAAGCTATTGATGTTAACTGATGCTTCTCATCAAAACTTTTCGCTTTAGCTATGGCATCTTTCCCTAGAATAAACCCTTTTGAAATCATACTGCTTACAACATCTTCAGCTTTTCTAAATACCGATACATCTTCGCGGGAAGGAGATGGTGATTTGTTGCTCTCTTTTGATGATTCCTGTAGAGAAGATCAAAAAAATACTTTGATCACACAAAAGATCTTAAGAGAGTTTTGAGGTCTAAGATTTGTGTTTTTATAAGGAGCATACAATGGAAGCTAAAGCATCAGGAGGAAGTTGGTAGTTTGGTGACATAGAGACTATGACTGATGAATCAACAATTGTGGCTCCCTGAAACAATATCGACATGAAACAAAGTGCCAATATATATACTTTTGTTGAATAAGAATGAGAAATGAATGTGAATTTTACTGTGAGGAGAACTGCGGTTTCAGCTCCTTGTAAATCCTTGAATGTGACATATGCTAATTTGGAACCTTCATTCTCGCTGTAGAAACCAATCTCAACAGTATCAGTTTAATGAACTATGTAAGGACAGTTGTTTATAATTCGAATGAGAATGTAAGTCTAAGAAAAACCGACCTTTGCATCTCAAAGTAAGCAATATCACCGGAAAAAGAGAAGAACTCCTTGAGATCACGTTCTGTTGCATCAAGAGAAACGTTGCTAACTTTGACAGTTACCATCTGCAAATGAGAAACAGAGAGGATAAAACATTATTGCTAAAGTTAACGAACTTGTCAGGTTTTGATAACTTGAGTAGTGCAATATAAATAAGAAGCTGTTTTCACATATAAAAACTCCAAAGGTTAACGATTCTAATCACATTTATCAAAGAAGTAATCCATAGATTAGATTTAGTACTAAACCCTGAACCTAAAACTAGCGATTAGCCAATTTGAACATATCTATTCACCTCGTGGCGATCAAAAATCTTACCGACATTGCTGAAAACCGCTATAAACCGGATTGAAACGGAAGAATTTGAAACGAAAGCAGAGGAGCCGACAACAACAAAAAAAAAAAGGAACAAATAAACTTTTGTTTGTGGATTTGATGCGAGGAGAATAATAAAGCGGATTCAATATGAATAAATACAAATCTAACCGTCGGGATTGTTTTATTCTCGTCGGAGACTTCAAATGTGCGAACTCAAGGGAGACAAAGGTCGTGCTTAGAGCTATTTCGTTGTCGGGAAATAATTCTAATGAAAATTATTCAATAATGTGTACGTTTTTAATATGAAGACGTGACATAATCACTTTATCCACCACTATTTGTCCTCCACGTGGTCGTGAGAACCGTTTCCGCCTTGTAAAGTTAGTAGTACCAAACATGCTTATTAGTAAAGTTAACATATTTCAATGGTACTGAACCAAAAACCAAATTGAAATATTTAAACGAGATCTTACTATTTTAGTGTAACTGAACTGAACCAAAACAAAATCAACTGAAAACTAAAAGCAAAACCAAAATCTCAACAAACCAAACCAATGGTTTAATTTTATTTAAAAAAAAAAACAGAAACGAGGACAGATTCTTAAATAAATATAACGAAATTAAAAGATCAATAAAGGAAAAGTACAAAACTTTTCTATCGCTTTTATGTTGTCAATTAGTAATCAATCAGTTACTGACGCTTTTACCAATACTGAAACTAAAACCAAAATCTAAACCAAACCAATGGTTTAATTTGGTTGAGAAAAACCACAAACGAGGGTAGATTCTTAAATATATTGAAAATAAAGGATCAAAGACGAAAATATTTCTATCGCCTTTTCTTTTTTTGTTGTTGTCAAAATTAATCAGTTACTGACGCTTTTTCCAATTCTTCGTCTATCTGTCTCCACGATCCACGCCTTGACCCCCCCAAAACTTTTTTTTTTCATTCTCAGCAATTCGAGAAAAAAAAAAAAGAACGATTTGATTTAGGGTGAAAAATATTTCAAGATTCAACGAAGAAGAAGATGAGTTTTCAAGATTTAGAATCAGGAAGAGGAAGATCGACGAGGAAGATCAATGGTGGTGGTAGACAAGATTCGACGCAAGCCGTGGCTTCGGGAATATTCCAGATCAATACCGGAGTCTCCACCTTTCAAAGACTCGTTAACACTCTCGGTACTCCCAAAGATACCCCCCAGCTCCGTGAAAAGCTGTAAACAATTTTCTCTCCTTTCTAAAAAAACAACAATTATTTTCCATTTGATCGGAATCCGATTTCAATTTTTGTGAGTTTTTTTTTTTTTTTTTTTTTTTTTTTTTTTTTTTTTTTTTTTTTTTTTTTTTTTTTTTTTTTTTTTTTTTTTTT
>NC_025704.1:28844273-28853767 GCF_000633955.1 Camelina sativa | reverse complement strand
TTTTTTTTTTTTTTTTTTTTTTTTTTTCTGGTATAGGCATAAGACAAGATTGCATATTGGGCAGCTTGTGAAGGATACTTCAGCTAAACTTAAGGAAGCTAGTGAAACTGATCATCAAACTGGTGTCAATGTAATTGTGAAAAGAAAAAAATCAAATCTTTCTTTATTTGTTGTTTATGTGAATCTTTTCTCATGCTTGATGATTGAGAGTTGTTATTTTGTGTATGTGTGTGTGTGTGTAGCCAAGTAAGAAGATTGCAGATGCTAAGCTTGCAAAGGACTTTCAAGCTGTTTTGAAAGAGTTTCAGAAAGCTCAACAAACCGCTGCTGAAAGAGAAACCACCTATGCCCCTTTTGTTCCTCAATCTGCTCTTCCCCCTAGGTAACACCCGTTTTTGTTGTTTATTTTGTTTTGTATAGATTAGAGATCAAACCCAAAAGGCATTCAGTTATGTGAATTGTTTCTCTAGTTTTGATAATCATGTTCCTTCTTTGTCTTGGTTGGTTTGGTATATAGTTACACTGCCAGTGAGGTAGAAAAGGCCCCGGAACAGCGGGCACAACTTCAGGAGTCTAAAAGGTAGGTGTTACTGTAAAAAAAGAACCGATCTTTCGACACATCTATCTCCATTTTTTGAGATGTGACTTATCCTCCTCCTTGTCTAATTGTGTTGCAGGCAGGAACTTGTGTTGTTAGACAACGAGATTGCATTCAACGAAGCTGTGATTGAAGAACGAGAGCAAGGAATACAAGAAATCCATAACCAAATTGGCGAGGTTAATGAAATATTCAAAGATCTTGCGGTTTTGGTTAACGATCAAGGAGTCATGATAGGTTAAAGAAATTCTGACAAACTCAATATGAACATGTCCTTATCGAATTTATTAGGTATAGAACTCACTTTCTTTTTTTAACTTTCGCAGATGATATCGGTACTCACATCGATAACTCCCGTGCTGCAACTTCACAAGGCAAAACTCAGCTGGCGCAAGCCGCGAAGACACAAAGGTCAAACTCATCTCTGGTAAAACTCTCAAACTTTGCAGACAATGCAGTGAATGAATGGTGTTTAGGAAACCTTACGGATAGGTAAGGCCACGCTCTTATGTCTTCATCTTTTTGTTTACACGCAGACATGCTTGCTCTTGGTGATATTTGGCATTGTACTCCTGATTGTGATCATCGTACTCGCAGCTTGATTTCAAAACGCAAGAACAAGTCGTTTGGGGTGATTTCGTCGATCTTAAAAAGTGTCAATGAGTGGAAACTACTTGGTATATAACATATTTTGAAGACAGTACTTAGAAGTTGGCTTTGTAGTGTGATTTGCTTCGGTTCGGTTTGAGGGTGGCATGTGGGTTCATTGGTTCATGTAATAGAGCGTCTCTGTGTGTGGATTTTTTGTTGTGCAAACTTTTTGTTGGAGTTGAGAGAAAGTCTGTTTTGTTTGTGTTTCTCATAAATTATCCGGTTTGATAAATCAGAATGATCATGCAAGGTCATGGTTTTGAACCAGTTTAAATTCCCTAATCTGTGCTGAGAGGAAACAAAACAATTGACATAAATGACTGTCACAAAGAAGTCTGAAACCAAAAGCTGGGTTATTATGACTGCTTTGAGTTTTTACAAGATTCAACCTTTGAGCTCAAAACCGATGCCACAAGAATTGAAATTGCAGACAAAACCGCTGCTGCAAATGTCAAGGCGGAAACATACTCTGTATGACCCCTGATTCCAGCAGGGATATCCCAGAAAACAGACCTGGTTTCAGTCTTGGATCTACCAATCGACAAAACCAAACATCTTCTCTGTTCATGTTGGTGGTTTTGTACATGGCTCGAGCACAAGAACAAGTCTGGCTCTCCAAACTCCACTCTAGAGTATCCACTGTCGTCAAGAGGCTGGATGGAGATGATAGAGAAATAAAGATCCAATCTTATTGAAATAAATCAAAACAAGACTTGAGAAAAGATCAAGTGATCCTTTTACCTGATACCGAGCATGTAAGGGAAGCTTTAAGCTGATTTCACCATTTTCATAATCTCTAGGACTGACTTCGACATGAATCTCAACAACAGATCTGTTAGATCTAAACGAAGGCAGCTCAAGATTCGTGTCTCCAAACACAGATACATCACTAAACACTGCAAAAAAAAAGAATCAAGATTCCATCACACTTCAAAAAAATCTAAAAAGCTTTTCATCTTGTTAAATAATAATCTTAACCTCTGCGTTGCTGAATACTCTGAAGCTCAAAAGGATCAGCGAAAACTCCCAAAGGCAAACGTTCAAGAATCACAAGCTCCTGAAGCTGAAACTCTAAGTAAAGAGGAAGAAGCTTGATAGACGTAAGGAGATTACGATGTGAACCTTCACCTGTTACGTTTCTGTGTTGTATCAATGAAGTTGCAGGAACAATGTTTGGGTCATGTTCAGAAGGTATCTTATCAGAAGAACATTGTTGATGAAGCAAGAAGTTTCGAAACTCTGAGTCGTCTAAGGAAGTGTGTGTAGTAGTGAAATAAGACTCCATAATGAAACGATCAGAGATACAGAGTGAACGAATCTGATCGGAGTCTCCATAACTTGTTCCAACCTGTTAGAACAGATTCAATAAATCGAATTTGAGCTAATCTGATTCAGGGTTCTCGCACAAATCAATACGGAGATCTTTACCTGATCAGATGAGGTAGAAGAAATGGCCCAGCAGATGAAAATTAGGGTTAATAACGATCTCCGTAGTTGGGTAGCCATTTGATTTCAGTATATCGAAACTTGAAGAATTACTTCAATTTTGATTACTTCGGATTCATAGCTCTTCTTCTTCTTTACACACAGACCATTATTTCCGGTGAGTGGTACTCGCCGCCGGAGATGATTTAGATGAGTTGCAGATTGAAATAAGCCCATCACGGCCTGGTTTTGCTGGTTTAATATGGGCCGGTCCAGCCCATTAGAATCCAAAACTATCTCGTTACCGTTTGTTTTATCATTGACGATTGTTTTATCTAAATTTTAATTTTTGTAATATCGAATTATCGATTAGACTGAAACTGAATACAAAGAGACTCTCAGATTAGGTTTGGACTAATTCTACAAAAAAAAATAAACAGAGAAAAAAAATCACAGAAGAAATGGCTTAAAGGAATAAAAAGAAAAGAGAAAATAATAATACTAGCTAGAATGACACTAAAAGAAAAGTGTCTTTACTTGTAAAAGAATGAAAAATATATAAAGTGAAAGGGAAAGAGCCCACGACCAATGAAGAGTAATGATGGGAAAAAAAAACATCCAAATCTTGATTTTGTAAAAGAAGAATCGAATTTTATGCTTTAGAGACTTTGAAATTGAATTCTCTTTGTTATAAAACATATTCACGCTCATGAGTGTGTTTATTGTGTGTCTACTACAACGTCTATGATAATAAACTATATTCTTTTCATTCGTAAGAAATGCTATTTCATAGTTTCATTTATATTTCTCAAGTTATGAGATTAGTTTTGTTATAGTTGTTATGAAAGTTTAGGATGTTAGATAGTGGACTTCCAACTCAAAACCAATTAGCAATAAATGGAGAAATCCTTTTTTTTTTGACAAACAAACGATTCATTTCATTAACTTAAAAGACTTAAGATTCGATACACACGAGACTAAGAGCAGACTTTGCAAGAGCATCGGCTTGACGATTACAATTCTTGGGAATATAGAAGAAATTACAGAAATCAAATTGAGAAGCGAGAGAGAGGGCATCGTATATGATCCCATGGATTTCCTTTGGGGAGGATCTCCGATTTAGGGCTTGGACTAGCAGCTGCGAGTCTGAAGCGAATTGAACTTGAGTGAAACCCGATTCGATAGCAACTCCCAAGGCTTTGAAAGTTGCTATAGCTTCGGCCATCAAGGGTGAGCGAATGAGTCGAGAGTTTGAGGATCCTTGAAGAAGGGTGCTTTCGGAGCTGTTCTTGAAGATCCACCCACAGCCCGTGATACCATCATTCTTCCATGCTGCATCTGTAGAGCAGAGGATTCGAGAGGATGGGATTTGAGCCGGGCGAAGGCTGAGGGGGAAGACTCGAGATTGAGAAGGGTTTTCCTGTGGGTGTACCTGCTGGGCTTCCTGCCACTCCTTTGCTCGGATGAAAACCAGATTCAGAGTGTCCTCCGCTTGAGCTTGGATTTTATTGAAGATTAGTCGATTCCGAGTTGTCCAGAGAGTCTAGAGAATCCAGGGAGCCAGAGGTCCGATCGCAAGGCCGGTGGGAGGGAGACAGGTGAGTTTTGAAACTTTTACTAGTCCCGACTTGAAATTTTCCACCTCCTCTGGCTTGAACACTTCTTTAAAAGGTGCTTTGTTCCATACAACAGTTGCGTAGGGACAATGGAAAAAAAGATGGAGTTCAGTTTCGGGTCGTCCACAGTGGGGGCAAGTGAGATTGGTGTTTATGCGTCTGGCTAGAAGATTGCTTCCCACTGGGAGTGCTTGTTGTGAGGCTTTCCACAGAAGAAGTTTTGTTTTAGGTGAGCATTTGATATTCCAGATTTCTTTCTTCCAGGGAAAACAGTTCTCTGCATTTTCGTTTTGTGTTGCTGAAGATAGCTCTTGATCTCTAGGTAACTGACTTGGCTTCAGGGATTCATGGTAGCCGGACTTTGTCGTGTAGATGCCATCCACTGTGGGGAGCCAAGCCCATAGGTCAGGTCCTCCTTTAGTACTTGGTTTAATCTTCAGGATTGCCTCTTCGTACATTGGCAAAGTTTTGCGGATTAAGTTAACGTCCCACTCTTTTGTGTGAGCTTGAAGCAGGTCCGAGACTCGTAACATGTGGTTTTCTTCTGTCGGGGGGCCAAATGGAGCTGATGGTTGATCTAAAGAGAGCCAAGGGGTTCGCGAAATAGGTATGTCCTCTCCTGTTCCAACAATCATACCCAACTTGGGCTTCAAAAGGTCACGACCAATGCAAATACTTTTCCATCCGTGCGAGGCGTGGAATGGAGCAGGGCTGTCAAGGAAATGCGTCTTTTTACAATATTTCCCCAGAAGAATCTTTGCTAGAAGGCATGACGGTTGAGTGAGGATGCGCCAACTGATTTTTGCCAGGAAAGCATCGTTGAAGGTTTGAATATCTCTGAACTCCAAACCTCCATCTTTCAATGATTTTGTCATTTTATCCCAAGCAAGCCAGCACATCTTTTTCTTAGTAGGTTTCTCATCCCACCAGAAACGAGTGAAAGCGGATTGAATACGACTGCATAGGGACTTGGGAAGCTTGAAGCATGACATCGTATATGAGGGCATCGCAGCAAGCACAGATTTCAGCATTGTGAGCTTCCCTGCTGAAGAAAGAAACCTAGTGGACCAGCTAAGCCCTTTTTGTTTGATTCTATCCACAATCATGCTAAACAGGTCTCTCTTTTTCCTGCCAAACAGTTCTGGTAGGCCCAGGTACTTTCCTTGTCCACCAACTTTACTAATACCAAGTTCTTGTTTTACCCTTTCTTTTACCTCATTCTTGGTTTTGCTTGAGAAAGTTATAGAGGACTTATCATGGTTTATTTGTTGTCCCAAGGCTGCTTCATACTTTTGGAGGATTTGTTTCAGCTGATTGACACTTGTTTTGTTTGACTTGCAGAAAAACATAGTGTCATCTGCGAAAAGGAGATGATTCACACGGGGGCTGCCTTTTGCCACACGTATCCCCGGTAGGCGCCCATGGAGTTGAGCCTTGTTGCATAGTCCTGATAAGACCTCACTGCACAATATGAAGATATATGGGGATAGCGGATCCCCTTGTCTGATTCCGTGTTCAGGTCTCACCAAACCTTTGGCCTGACCATTCAAGAGATAGGAGTAGGAGACAGTTGTAACACACTGTAGGAGCCAAGATGTCCATTGGGGGTGAAACCCCATTCTGGTAAGTACCTCCTCTATAAAACCCCATTCAAGTCTATCATACGCTTTACTCATGTCAGTCTTGACTGCCATGAACACTCTTTCTTGTGCTATGGATGATTTCAGGTAATGGAGAGCCTCGTGAGTGATGAGGACGTTATCTGTGATGGCTCGTCCTGGTACAAAGGCGGATTGGTTCTGGGAAATACAGTCTTGGAGGATTGGTTGAAGTTTCTTTGAGATGAGTTTTGCAATTATCTTGTAATACACTGAGCACAGTGCTATTGGCCGGTAATCTGCAACTCTCTTTGGGCTCGTGATCTTTGGTATCAGGCGGACATGAGTGTGGTTTATATGCTCCGGGAGCAAACCTGATATGAAGAAACTTTGTATTTCCGCAATCACCTTGTCACAGACTGTGTCCCAGTTGGTTTGGAAAAAACTCGCGGAAAAGCCATCTGGTCCGGGTGCCTTATCAGGATGAATATCAAAACATGCGCTTTTTATTTCTGTAGGGGATGGAATTTGGATTAGACTTTCATTCATCTCTTCCGTCACACAAGGTGTGATCGCTTCTTGGACTACATTGGTTCGAGTAGTTTCAGTTGAAGTAAAGAGCTTTTGGTAGTAGGATGCAATGGTCTTAACTATCTCGTGTTCTTCATACACTATTTCTCCTGAGTCGGTCTCAATAACTGATATGTTGTTAATGGCTTTTCTACTTTTTGTTGCAGCGTGGAAGAAACCCGTATTCTTGTCTCCTAGGGCCAGCCAGAGTTGTCGGCTTCGTTGCTTCCAAAACTATTCTTCCTTACGGTAAGCCATTAAAAGTTTTCTGTTTAAATCATCAAGTAAGCCCTGCTCACTTAAATCATCAGTCATTGCTTCCTCAAGTTGACACTTTAGATCAGTAATATCTTGCTAACTGTTTGCTTGTTTTTCTTTTGACCATTTGACAATTGCTATCCAGCATTGGTGGAGTCGCTTTTCTACTTCCGCCTCCGGGTAGAGGTTCCAGGCATCTAAGATGAGTTTTTTGACTTCAGGTTCATGTCTTAGCCTTCTGTCGTATCTGAATAGACCTTTCCTCTTTCTCTTTATAGGATCAAAGGACGTCACCAGAGGACGATGGTCAGAGCCTTCAAAGCAAAGGTATTCGCTCTTGCCTGATGGATATGCCAAAGTCCATTCGCTATTCGCCATTGCTCTATCCAGCCTACATCGCACTAGGTGCTCATATCTTCTCCCTCTCCAAGAAAGGAAATTTCCCGAATGTTGTAGGTCATATAGGTCACATATTGACATGAGAGATCTAAGGTCAGAGAAAGATCCTTCTGATCTAGCAGGTCCGCCTGAGTTTTCATTACTGTTGATTATATCATTGAAATCCCCAGTTAAAAACCAGGGGTCAGACCGGTTCACTGTTTGCTCTTTCAGCTTTTCCCAGACTTCAAGCCTCTTGGATCTCTCCGGTTCACCATAGACGAAGGTAGAGTAGAAAAATCTTCCTTTTACTTTGATTCTGGTATCTATAAAATTTTGACACGAGTGTAAAATATCCATTTCTACACTGTTCTTCCAGAAAAGAGCCAGTCCACCTGCTCCTGGGGAACTGGGGGGAACTAGATGATGGAGAGGGTAGTCAAGCCATTGTAGCTTCTGTATTACCGCATCATTCTGATTCTTGGTCTCCATTAAAAAGATAATATCCGGACATACTTGTTTTTTTATGTCCTTCAATCTCTGGACTGTTATGGGGTTCCCCAGCCCACAACAGTTCCAGCTCACCAATCTTAAGGAAGAGGAAGAGGCGGGTTCTGAAAATCCGCCTTCTTCTTCCTGCTTGCTGGGATGATATTTATCCTTGGGCCACTTGCAGGAATTTGTGGTTGAGAGTCCGGTAAAGTCTGTGACTGACTTTGTTCTTGGTTTTGTTGAGCAGGTTGGTTTTGCCCTCTCGGGCTTTGTGTGGAAGGTCCTGACAGGGCATGTGTAGTTTTCCCTCGGGTATGTTTTGAGGTTCCTGATTTGGAGCGTCCCTTTGATCCTGCATTTTTCCTTGGGGAGCCCCGGGTGAAATTTCTCTTATGAGTCTTTGCTCCCAAAAGTGTTTGACTTCCTTTACCCCCTTGTTTCTGTGTAGGTGGTCTCCCTCTTCCCCTTTTGCTTGTTTCACCGGGATCAGTGATATGCGGAGGAGGGTCTACTCTTGTTACTCTTGGAAGGGGATGTTCTTGTTCTGTATTAATGGTCAAGGGAGGCTTATGAACTGCCGCAGCAAGGTTAGAGGCTAGGATAGAATTAGCAGTGTGTTCCATGAGATTCTCTGTCTCACTTTGAATAACCCTCATACGCCTTGCAGCACTTTCTGCTAGGTCGGGGCATGATATGTATTGAATCGTTACTTCTCTCAGGTCATTGAGTACCTGTTCTTTTGAGGGGAGTGCTTCGTTTGATCCATGTTGCAGGGTGTTTGTCAGTAGTGGTCTGGGTTCCTGGTCATCTAGGGGCGGTGGTGTGCGAGGATCAGGGCTCAAAACGATTCTCTCAAGGGGTGGTCTTCTTGTTCTTGAGGATACAGACGGTTCGCCTATTGGTTCAGCTGACGAGATTGACTTTTCTCGCCATTGCAGGTTCCGAGTGGGGGAGGAGCGAGGGTTTCGGTGAGAGTGAGAGTGCAAACCCTCTCTTCTTGAGTAAGACCTTGAGGGTGTTCGAGAGCTTGACCTTCTCAAGGGAGAAATTTTCAATCCATGAGGAGCCTGGCGATGAGCAGAGTTGGAGTTATACCTTTGGGCCATGATATCATGCGAACGTTTCCTTGGGTAAGTTCCTTGTCCCCCTTGATAACTTTTCTCAACATCTTGTACTTTACTTTGGGGTTTTGGGGGTAGGAAGTTATCCTGGGGGGTGTAATAATTCCTGGGAGCAGAACTGTGGGTGTTGTGGGATGGGTCTTGAGTTAGCCTCCGGGGGGGTTCCTTCCTTTGGTCTTGAAGTCCCGGCCGGGCACCGGTACTTGTCGTGTGTGAGTCTAAGGCAGTGGGAGCAAAAGTTTTTTAGATTCTTATACTCTAACCAAATCAGAGCCTCGCTTCCATCTGGGAATTCAACAATTGTCTCTTTTGTTATTGGTTCCAGACCATCAATGAGGACCTGTAGCTGGACAGCGGAATTGGAGATATCCCAGTCCAAGATCTCCCCGAGAGCTTCACCAACAGAGAAAACCATTTCTTTTTTCCAATAGTGTTTTGGTAAGCCTTGGATCTCAAGCCAAAAAGGTATCTTAGAGGGGAAGGAGGGTGAGATTATTGGTTCCCAACGTTGAATGATGACCATCCATTGGTCAAAGTGGTAAGGACGGTTAGCTAGGACTTGTTGTAAGTCTTCTTCGAGTTCAAATTTGAATTGGAAAACTCCTTGTCCTAAATCTGCTCCCGTAGCCTTGCCTTTCAGGTTCCATCTGTTAAGAAGGAAAGGGAAAATAGCCCACATTCTTTGGCCGGAGGGATTCGTGAGTCTTCCTAGGAGGGTAAGGGAATTTTCCTCTATCAGATCTGATGTGTCCAGCTCTGGGGCCTTGATTCTCTTCCGGGGGGGGGG
>NC_025704.1:28843868-28844186 GCF_000633955.1 Camelina sativa | reverse complement strand
GGGGGGGGGGGGGGTGGTGAGTACTCATTTACTACGTTTTTGCCTTTCATATAGTAGGGTATGCGGTTCGACATAGTTTGTGGTCTCGATGGTAAGAACTACTCGGTTTTGGAGGCTTGTTGGTTGAAAGTGAAAAACTCAAACGGGAAAAGGCGCCAACTAAACCTTGGGATGAGCTAGACAGGTACCGGTAGGAATGATAGTAAATGCAGTGTGAAGAAAACCGCTACTGTCGGATTCGTAGAGGATTGAATGCTTTGTTTTCTTCTGGTTGAAGTAGATTGGATCTAGATCGAGACGGTGAAGAACTGTCGTTTG
>NC_025704.1:28813892-28841806 GCF_000633955.1 Camelina sativa | reverse complement strand
GGTGGTGTGACTGGTGGATAAAGCCATTGTCCAAACGGTCTAAAGGTGTTTGTGGGTGGGTGAGATCTGGACAATAGGCTTCATCTTTCTCTCGTTAAACGTGCCTGGGAGTGTTTTTCTTTTTGATTATGTAAAGCTATGTATGGTTAAATGGAGAAACCCAAATCTTATATATACCACTTAAAATCCTACTCAACTTCTAATGTGGGATATTGTATCCCTAATACGCCCCCTCGAGATGATGGCTTATTTAGGCATCAATCTCAGTATGTTCGGGTATGAATCGGCGGGCCAACTATTGGGCTGAGCCGATTGTGGATTGAATTGAGTATGTTCGGACCAGCCTCTGATACCATGTTAGATTGTGGGTTTCCAACTCAAAACCAATTGGCAATAAGTAGAGAGGCCCATATCTTATACATACCACTTAAGATCCTACTCAACTTCCAATGTGGGATATTGTATCCCTAATATAGGATGTTGGTTAATTCAAACAGAAATATATGTAGAAATGTATTTGCATATATTACGTATATAATATAATATATGATATCACGTATATAAATTCTGTCCAAATTCAAAAACATAAACATAAAGTTCATTTTTCATTGAGTTTCACGTTTGAACTTACAATTGTTCAATTACTTTCTAATAACACAACAATAACACACAAATACAAGACAAGCAAAGACCTAATGGGATATCATTTTGATTTGTCCAACGCTAAAGTTCTGGATATTGGGATGAAAATGTACGTCGGTCCTTTATGCTGATGAAGATGATTGATCAATGGCCCATTCATTCTTTTCTTTTTAATTTTTTTTCCTCATGTACTACGAAACATCCTTATAAAATTCTCCAATATAACTATTTAATTAAGAGAGGGGTATTAAACTTGTATTTTAGAAGATTGTAGAGTATTCCTAAAATCACTTGTTATTCAATTGATGATTTTTAAAAATCTTTTAAAATCCTATGTTATTCAACTTAGATTTATGTAAAATCATTTAAAATAATTTACAATCCCTTGTTATTCAATCAAAATTCATAAAACTTACTTGAAATCTAGTGTTATTCAAAATATCACAACTTTTTTAAAAACTGCTACTTTGAATGATTCTAGGAGATTTTGGTTTGTTTTTTAGTTGAAAATACTTTCCCTCAAAATCATACCCTTTAAGGTAGAATTTTACAGGATTTTAGAAGAACAAAAAAAACTGTATTTTCTGGGAAATCAAAACTGAAACAGGTCTCACCTCTTCACGTCCTCTAGCTCTTCCCCACTCCTCCGCTCCAATCCCACCACCAGCGAATTTGATTGCTTCTGCTCTCGTTTCATATTCAAGTTTTTAAGAGCTGAAGAAGTTGTGGATCCAAGACTTGAACCTAGACCTAGTAAAAGTGCTCTAAAACGTGCACTTCACACGTGTAGAAGCAATCAAATTTTACGTGCATCTGGGTTCAGTATTAGCTCTTGGGATTATTATTAATACAATAGGCCAATAGCTTTGTAATCTGCGTTTTTCTTTAGCTTTTGTGATCCAGGGTTCAGTATTCTGTTAACGTGCAGGTATACTTTGGTCCTCTCAGACGAAAATGACACAAGACAGAATCATTACCAAGCTATATCCCGTCTTCAACAGGTATTTCACAAGACTTGCACTTGCAGTTCAGTATTTTACCAAGCTCTAAAACGTGCACTTCACACGTGTTGACCCTGAAGCTTTGGCTCCAGCTTCACAAATATTTTGGCATAGAATTTTCCTTTTTTGTATGGTAAAATATTTTAAAATCACCCAAAGTTTACAAATAAAATCTCATAGAATCTTATAAAATCACATTTCATTTTATTTGATTTTTAAATAAAAAATTCTAAAAGACAATCAAATCTTCTAAAACTCTTCTAAATCTTTCAAAATTCTAAAATATTAAAATCCTACCAAATCCTTAAAATAGCAAGTTGAATACCTCTCTCTAAAAGTATACCTCATCAGCAGATTTGCACGCTATGTAATCTTTATTACCTACAAGAAGAATCCTTATTTTTTGATTCCATCTAATTACAATAACAGTGTAAATTATGTTTTGAAGTTTAAGGTTTACAATATCTTAGAATTTGAATTAGGGAGCAATATTATCAATGTCTTTCTTTTATTATGTGCTTTGAAAAGCAAAAGTCTTTGCATGATTTAGCTCTCACTAAATAAATAAATTATGTGGAAAAAGGAAAAACCTTTAAGGAAAGTGAGTAAATGGGTCCTTGTGAAGTTTTGTTAACTATTTTATTCATCCATCTTCACATTAAAAAAATTCTAAAAATCGAAACCTAACTTTGGTCATATGCTTTTGAATAACTTTTTAATTTGGCAAGAACATAACTAGTTCTCTTCTCTCTTTCTCCTTTATATATGTGACTACTACTTCCTCTTCAACCAGAAATCTTCAATATAATTCTCTAACTACTTCATTCTCTCCCCCCAACAGTAATAAACAAAGTTTGTTTCTTATCGATTCAAGCCAAGATCGATATAAAGATGTCCAACGTCCGTGTAGAGGTTTCATATATAACTATATATATGTATACATGTATTAGTTTGTTATCATGCCTGGCTCCCTGTATGCCACGAGTGGATACCGATTTTAATTTTAAAATCGGCTGCCAGTGGCGTACGAGGAGCCAAGCATGACCAGAAGCATATGATAAATCATTTGCATCAACAACTATATATGTTATATATATATACGGCTTGTGTTGTATATGATGTTTTTCCTAATTTCGGTTTTTGTGTTTACATTTGTGTGTTTTTATGAGTAAACAGAAATAAAACCAAGTTTTGTAATTGTCTGTTTGATATGTATTACAATTTTGGTTTGGAATTGGTTTTTGGTTTTACCCATATTCATAAACCGTTAGTTTTCTATAAGAATTGTTTCGTTTTCTCCCGATTGCTTCAATAACGTGTTTCATGTTTCATATATATAGAATTGATGAGGGCTACAAAATTTTTAAATTGATTCGTTTAGAATCGTAGTGTTTTGGTTTGTTCAAATATATATTTTACTCGAGTCAATTTTTCTTGTTTTATGTAAGAATCGTCTTGATTTTGTGTGACTTGCTGAAACATTTAATCTATATATGCTCTATAGTTTTACCGTAAACTTCTTCTATGTTTTTGTCAACTTTTTGGGATGCATCGAACTTGTATCATTTTATTTGAATTATTCTTGGCGGTCAAAATAAAAGTTTTATAATAAGAAGAAAAATGGGTGAGAGTCTTTTCGGTGATAAACAGTAAACATACCAATCAATCAGAATAATTCTGGAAATAAAGATTTTAGGCGTTAATCAAGTCTTTCAAATTTGAATCACTTAGAAAACCCTCCTCCAATCACGGAACACTATAAACTGATAGTGAACATGGTTATATTTAAGCCACTGCCATAATTAACCATTGGGCCGTGATCTCTTAGATTTATGTTATTTCTGACTGATTTTTTACCATCAATTATGACCATGGTATACTGCAGAACAAATTTTTTTTGTTAATATACTATTTTAATATTAATTTTGTTAATGTATTTTTTGTTAATTTTAGTGATTTAGTATGAAATCAGTCATATACCAGACAACAATTTTTGTTTAATACAATTTTAATTAAATCAGTTAATTTGAGATACTTTATATTAGTGTTGTTAAAATAGTAAAATGAAGATTTAATCTGTATTATTGAAGTATCATATTAATAATAGTTTATTTTTTAGTATTATCAATTCAATCTTTTCATGTCATATAACATGTCATGTATGTAATATAACTTGTTTGTGTTATTTTAAAAATTTAATATGTTTAAATATTCATAATTTTTTTAAAAAATTTAAGTTTAGATATATCAGTTATAAATTATAAACTTCTTAAAAGTTTATAATTTACTATATACGGTAAATTTACTATATATATATGTTGAACACACACTTTTTTTATATTAATTGAACAATATATGTTCATTTTAAAAAAAAAATCACAATATATGCAAAAAAATACATTTTTATTAACTTTGTGTATTATATGATAATTCACTACATTTAAATTTTAAAATAAAAAGAAATGATAGGAGAATAATTTTTTAAATCTGGAATAAATCTTCTAAATATCTATATTAATTGTAGAACATTATATACAAGATCCAAGCCTGCCATTATACTACATTTTTGAATTGACCGCTTAAAGGCTTTCGCACCACTATCTGGCAGTTTTGGAATATCGCCACAGCATTTCCAAAGATGAAATCGATTGTTCCTGTGATATAACAGTCCCGATAAAATTGTCGATTTCTATCAGCAAAAAGTGTATCTTGTTAACTGTCTATGCGACACCGATATCACTACAAGAAAACACGCCTATTGCGATGGAAGAATTCATAGCAAATCCCTCGCAAATAGACAAAAACGAGGGAATTGCGAGGAACACACTTCCCTCGCAAATCGCTTCTCGCAAATTGGTCAACGTCGCAAATCCCTCGCAAATTTTGCGAGGAAAAATTTGCCCTCGCAAAAACAACGCAAATTGCGAGGGACAATATCAATAGCAGATTCCTAGCAAATTCATTCAAGCAATTCCCTCGCAAACTTTGCGATGGTTTTGCGACTTATATGTCCGTCGCAACATGATGAATTATACATTTTGTAATTATGATTATTTTCAAATTATGCAAATTAATTATGATTATTTTCTAATTATGCAAACTAAAAGTCATAATTAGCCAAAAAACTTTTAATTAAAACTGAAAACAAACTTGTAAATTACAAAATATTGTTAAAATTACACAAACATAAGTTCAAAACATAAATTGAAACACAACTACAAGTTCAACAACAAGAGACCATCACACAGAAGTAAAGTTCAAGAACAAGAGACCCTACGATGGTCTCGTGGTATCTCCTGCTCCGGTATCAATGGTGGCATCAGTCTCAGGTCGGGGAAATCTTGCAGCAAATTCAGGGTCCTTCTCAGATAGATAATCGAAGTAGGCATCGTAGCAATGCATCTTCTGAGTATTTTGTTGCAACTTCAATGCATAATCTTCTAACTGAGTAGACTGACTCGCAAGAACAGCTTCGGCCTGAGAAAGCTTCTCAGCTAGAATGACTGGATCTTCAGTCGGAGTAGGCGTGAGAACAACATGAGCTGAAGATGCTTCAGTTTGCATATTACCGACTCCATATATCCTGTTTTTCTTCTTCGGAGCAACCTGCAAACAACAAAAAACAGAGACACAATGTAAAGTTCAAAGATATGAAACAAGTGAAAACCAAAACACAATGTAAAGTTCAAGAATTTACCTCAGCAAAAATTTGGTTCTTCATACTAACTGACAATCCGCCAGAAGCACTACTCTCTATATTGTCCCCTGAGCATAGCCCAGTTTCAGCCTCAGTTATCCTCGATGACACTTCATTGTATACCTTCTCAGATAGTCCATCCACAAACGACCCATCAGGTTTCCTATGAGTATCTTCTAGGACTTTCAAGAAATCAGGAAGTGCCTCACCAGTCATCTCCGACTAAACAAAGATATGAAACAACAAAGTATTAGACTAAAGCAAGAATTTATAAGTAATTGTACTAAATAACTAACTTAACATACTTACATGTTTTCGTGCACGGGCTTTAAAAGAGGTCTGACCAGACCGGTGTTTATGCATTCCATTGCCATCAGGATCACTGTATCGAGCATTTCGACTGTTGATACTCTTTTCCTCAGATTTTGGTTCAGACCAAAACTTGACCAAGCCTTCCCATACTTTAGGATCAAGCCACCGCGGCATTGCATCATCACCTTTTACTCTCCACTTAGACTTCCACCGAGACACTTGATCAGTCATCCGGGTCTTCAACTTGCTTTCAAACTCGGCTCGAACTCTCCCATTGATAGAGTGGTCCCAGTTATATGTTTGCTTGTAAAAACATAACATGAATCAGAATCATAATCAGAATCAAGTAAGTAAAAACAAAATCTGTAATTTAAACACATCAACAAACATTTAACTTACCGCAAATGTTTCAAACCACCGGTTTACAACCGCACCTGGTGTTTGGGTCCAATTGGCATGAACTTCTTTGAAATCTCTTTCAAAGATGGCCCGAACAGTAGCAGCAACCTGAGGATCCTGGGCAAACCTACAAAACACAAGAAAAAAGGGAATGAGGATCAATGAAAATAGATCTAAAAAATTAGACAACCCTAACTACATTCTTACCATAGAGTACCCGGAGGGCGTTTAGGGTCCAGTTTCTGTAAGCTAGCACGACCGGGACTTGCAAGTAGCTCTTCCAAAGTAAAAGAAGAGGTCTGAGGAGACACATCGTTGACACGCGAAGTCGAATGCTGTGGAGGAAGATGATCTTCCACCACCGGTGAGGTTCCTTGACGATTATCTTGGATCACCGGTGAGGTACCTTGCGAGGAGGCGGGAGAAGCTACCCTTGGAGCAGAGGTAGAAGAAGGTAACCTTCGAGAAGGGATGGGAGGAGATAGCCCTTGAGAAGATATAAATCTTCTGTAAACGTTTTGGCCACCAGAATGATTTTGGTTCTCTTGAGAAGACATCTAAAAAACAATTCCAAAAAACTAAATTAAAACCCTCAAATTCGATATAATTAGAACCCTAAAAACAAATTAGATTAAATCCTAAATTCGAATTAGGTAAAAACCCTAAATTCGAATTACATAAAAACCCTAATGTTGAAACCCTAAATTAAATAACCCTTAAAATCAAAATTAAACCTAACCACTAAAACCAAAATCGATTCAAAAAATCAAAACCCTAAAATTGAAACCCTAAAATTCGAAACCCTAAAATCTAATTAAAACCCAAATCGAATCCCCAAATTGAATCCCCAAATTCGAAACCCTAAAATCTAATTAAAACCCAAATTGAATCCCCAATTTTGAACCCTAAAATCGAATTAAAAACAGAAGAAAGAAGAGACAGAAGAGATCGGAGAAGAGAGAAGAAATCAGAGAAGAAATCAAAACCCTAAAACTGAAATCAAAACCCTAAAATCCTAAACCTTTGTCTCGCAAACAGATCTAGCCGACATAAGAAGAGAGAGGAGGAGTAGACTAACCGAGGACGAGGAGATTAGCCGGAGAAGAGAGAGGTGGAGGATTTGAGTAACCGGAGAAGAGAGGTGGTTAATCGGAGAAGAGAGGTGAAGATTGATCGGAGAATAGAGGAATTAGGGTTCGAGGGTTTTTGCGGCTGTGGATTAGTCGGGGTTTGAGCGAAGCTCAAACTAGGTTTTTCTATTTATATAGGAAAAACGATGCGTCGCAAGTCTCTCGCAAAAATTGCTACGGATTAGCTACGGTCCCTCGCAAATCCCTAGCAAACGTATTAAAATATGTAATTTATATTTCCAGAAATTGCGAGGGAATTGCTATGAACTGAGACATTTGCAATAGATTTGCGATAGATTTGCGATTTATTTAGGGTTTAGGTTTTAAAATTGTCATTTATGCCCTATTTTTTTATTATAAATCTTGGATTCATCTTTTGAAACATTAATAGTAATGTAATTAGTCTTAAGGGTTTAGGTTCAAGGGTTCATTTGCGAGGGAATTGCTATGACGTAAGAGATATGCGATGGATTTGCGAGTAATTTGCTATGCAAATAGCAAATCCATCGCAAATTTGTCGCAAACCTTCAATCTCTAATTTATAAAAACCATCAAAAATGATTTAAAACAATTAGTCAAACAAACTTTCAAGTATATTATGTGGTCCAATAGGCTCATCATACTTTTTTCTATCATCAAACTTTTTAAAATTGTCCAATTTTGCATCTTCCTCTAATCATTAACTATCTTCTAACTATCTTCCTATATATGTTCATTACATTAAAACAAATATTTGACAAATATTCCAAAATTGTCCAATTCTCCAAATATTTTGTGTTGCACTGCCCTATCTGTGATTATAAGTCTTGGATTCATATTTTTAATCATTAATAGTAATGTAATTAGTCTTTAGGGTTTAGGGTTTAGGATTTAGGGTATAGGGTTTGAAGTTGTAATTTGCGAGGGAATTGCTATGATTTTCTTAATTTGCGATGGATTTGCGACTAATATGCTATTTATCTAGCAAATCAGTCGCAAATTTGTCGCAACCTTGTATATTTAATTTATAAAAACCATCAAAATAATTTCAAAAGTTAACAAAATTAACTTTCAAGTATATTATAAGGTCTAATGTCTCATCATACTCTTTTCTATCATCTTTTTAATCATTAAAAGTAATGTCTAATTATATTAAGTTTTGTAATATTAAAAAAAAAAATTTCCTCATTTTGCAATGGATTTGCTATGGCAATCGCAGTTCACTCGCAGATCGGTAGCAAATTTGCTATGGATTTTATTTTCGCAAATGCATCGCAAAATTGCGAGTGATTTGCGAGGAAGGTGACCTTCCCCGCGAGTTTGTCGTAAATACCTCGCAAATGAGCAGTGGATTTGCGACGACATGCTTCCTCGCAATTTTGCGAGAGATTTGCTATATATTTTTAATTTCTCGTACTTTTGTCGCAAATCCACCGCAAATTTGCGAGGGCTCTCCTCCGTCGCAACACGTCCTCGCAAAAGGCGTGTTTTCTTGTAGTGTATATAACCAAGACATCGCCAGTCACACGGAGTGCCACAGCTTGTTCTTTCTCCAGCCCAGCCGTGTTCCAAAAGCAAATGTCAACCGCCATAAATCTTTTGGCATTAGTGCCTGTTCTTCTAAAAGAGGAAACCGATATATATCACGTCTTAATGCTCTTCTCATCAAAACAATTGATCTTTTAACAACCAATAGATTACCTCGAAAAACAATTAACCATATTTTCCCATCTGGAATTACGTAGTATTGTGCATTTGCGTGAATTTTATCATATAATATGTAACACATTTTACTTAAATTAATTAATACGTAACCCACACAAACATTTTGTTTTATATATCTTATTATAGAAAGTTTAGTTTTCAAAGTTAGTAAATTATTTCTATCAAAAAATTATTGTTAAAAAAAGGAAAACCACTAAATTTTTTAGAAAACTAACATTGGCTAAGATATTTTTATATATATCGTTGTCCTAGAAATAAAATGATTACAATTAATACTTTTTAAAAGTATATTAAACCAAAATTAATCTATTATATGACTAAATCTATTAGGAAAGTTATCTAATAAATTACTAATTTTAATAGAAAAATATGTACAATTAATAAGAAAAATTTGTGCAATTAATAAGAAAAATTTATACATCCATCCATATTTTATTTTATTTATTTTTTACAGCATATTTCTTTTTAGAAAAGTTATCTAATAAATTACTAAATTTAATAGGAAATATGTGCAATTAATAAGAAAAATATGTGAAATTAATAAGAAAAATATGTGAAATTTAATTTCAATTATTATTTGTTATAAACATATAGTAAAAAATAAGTTTATACAGCCATCCATATTTTCTTTATACTTTATTTTTTTACAGCATATTTCCTTTTACTTAAATTAAATGTGTCTTTTTTTAAGCACCAATTTAAATTTAAACATGTGTTTTAAACAAATTATTAATATGATTTTTTTTGAACAATAATTCAGGATACACTAACAAATTTTCCAAATATGACAAAAATAAAGATGAAATTAATTGGAAAATATGGCATAATACCGGAACAAGGTGTCCCGAGGCGACATTTCTGATACAAAGAGTGGCTTCCCATAAGACCGGAAATGCAGAGAGAGTCAACGGATGACTCTTCCATCCATAAATAAATTTGATCTACAAAAATTCTACATCATGATGACTGATCAGCCTTTCTTGGACCCGGTGCAACACATCATGATGGAAAGTGAGTTCTACACCATGGTTTATGGTGACAGTAGTGCCGGCAGAAACGACACTGGTGGAAACAAAAACGACATGGTAGGTAGAAGCGGCAGCCATGGAGACGGAGGAACCAATGGAAACGGTGGAAGCGGCAACTTTGGTGGATACGGCAACAACATGGGAGGTGGAAGTGGCAGCCATGGAAACGGAGGGAGCAACAACTTTGGTAAATATGGCAACATCAATGGGATAAGTGGCTAAAGCTGAAGTTTGTGGTGGTGGCAGCTTATGTGGCTGTAGTAAGCCTTACTAAGCATCTTTATCTTGTACTTGGGTTCACCCCTAGGGGTGAACCTCTCCATTCACCCCCTTATAAAATAAGAAAATAAAATCTGTATACATTATTATAAAATTAAAAAATTAAACCGCTTTTTAATAAACCCAAACCGATATATATGAAATCTAAACCCTAACCATCTCATTTGTGAACCCAAACCGACATATAATTTCGTTCTAATTGTAAAATCTAAACCCTAACCACCTCATTTGTAAACCCAAACCGACATATAATTTCGTTTTAATTGTAAAATCTAAACCCTAACCACTTCATTTGTAAACCCAAACCGACATATAATTTTACTCTAGTTTAAAAATCTAAACCAAGCCAAATATTTAACTTTCCTTAATTAAAAGTATACAGAATTTGTTTCCTTAATTTGGGTTGCTTTTTAATTTAATTTTTATTTATTTTTTAAATGAAATATTAGATGGAAGATTTTGATTGGCTGAGAGAAGAGGGGGTGAATGGAGAGGTTCACCCCTAGGGGTGAACCTAAGTATTTTTCTAAAAAATTTCCTATAATTATTAAATAAAATTTATTTTCACACATGTCAAAATATTGTTGATATACTTGACACTTGTCATGATTATATGAATTACTAACTTTGAAAACTAAATTTTATATGATAAGATATAGATATTTAAAGTATTTTAATTGTGTTTGGTTCTAAGGATAGTAGAGAGAGTTAATTAAACTTGTTTGGATATGAATATATGCATTTAATGGCATTCAAAGGTAAATGTTTCTAAAAACATATTTTTGAGCAAAAAATACTGCAAAAATACTAGTATATAGTACAATATGACCCGTGTTAGAGCACGGGTTAAAATTTCTTTTGTGTATTTTGTAATTTTTATTCAAAACATCGTATATGTGATTATTTTATTTATTTTAATAGTTTTTTTTGGATGGAACACTATGCCATGAATTCATATGCTGAATATGACTTATGAAAATAACATCTATTTTGTAAGATATATTCTAGTAGATCTAGATTTTGACCGGCGGTATACCGTGGCTTAAGTTATACGATAAAAAGATAATTATTCCTGTTTGTTAATTTTATTTTATTTCTTTAATGTTTAAAATTATATATTATATTTTGATTGTCAATTCTATGACTTAACCTATAGTATACCGCATATTAATTTTAGGACCAAATATGTATCGTATATTTGTCAAAATCATCTTAACCGAGAAAGCCTACCAAACAACAATATTTCAAACTTTAATTTAATTTGATAAATCATATTTCTTGAAATTTCAACCCGTGCTATAACAAATCAAATTAGAGTATTTATAATATTTATATTTTGCGCTATCATATATTTATGATATTCTTAAAAATATTAAATTACACTATTTATAAATATTTCAAATTAAATTATTTAAAAAGTTTATTATAGTATATAAAACTATACAATTAAACAAAAGAAATATATTAAATTGAATTTAAATATTTAAATTTTGACATGTTACTCAGTCAAAATTTTAGTTGAATAGATATTTGACCTGTTATTCTATTTCTTTAATCACCTAACAATGTATATGGTTGTGTAAATATACTCTATCAGACATTTTAATAGAGAAAGATTTTGTTAAAAATTTGTTTTTATTGTTTCATTTGTCTATATATTTTATTTCTTTAAGTTGTACTATTCTTTGGAATATTTATTTTAAGTATATTCATTGCAAGTAATTAATAATAATATAGGTAAAGTAATTATTTTAACCCCTAAATCTCGGGATGACTAACAAAGCTAATCTATGTAACCTATTTTGTAACCAACCAATGAATTAAATAATAACTATAACTTTATAACCTATAACTATTATAAAGGTGAAGTGACCTTAGTGCAGTGGCAGGAGGTAACTTCATTTGTAGAAGGCACCATTACACCCGAGATCGAGTCCCGGCTCCTACGAATGTAGGAATTTGGCTAATAGGTCGGCCAGTTGTGGCCCAATGGTTGAAAAGAAAAAAACCTATTATATAGTTTACCAAAAAAAAATTCCGAAATATTAAATAGGAGATTTAAAAATATCTTCATAGTTTTGTTAGGTTTTGTAGGAATACATTATTTTTTTCAAAATATTTAACATATTTAATTAGTAGGACTTCCCTATATAAATTCCTAGCTAAGCTAGAAAGGTAACCCCTAACATGCGACTTGATTTATGTCATGAGTTTTCAGATAATAGTCGGAGGTTCTCATGGATACGGATTGTTATTCAGATACATGCGACGACAAGTATGAGTAAGGATATTAGAATTCTTGAATATACTGAGATGCATCCGTATTTTATCCGATCCAAAATTTACATATTATTACTGTTAGGACCAGTCATTTTGGTAATAGACTTCAGCGAAAAATCGCCACAACCATTTTTGTCAAAATTGTAGTTACAATACTTATGTCTAAACTTAAATTGGGGCATTCTCAAAAATACCCCTTTTTTCAATTCCCTTTTTAAAAATACCCTTCCATGTTGACCATTTTTAAAACTACCCCTCTTTTTGAACAAAATGACCAAATTACATTTTCTTTAAATGACAACAAGAATGTACAGTCACCAAAATTAAAAAAAAATTTCCCGCCAAAAATTTTTTTTTTCCGCCAAAATCAAAAATTTTCTCGTCAAAAAAAAAAATATCCCGCCACATAAAAAAAATTTCCCGCCAAAATCAAAAAATTTTCCCGCCAAAAAAATTGAAATTTATACCTTATAAAAACATTGTAAATCCTTTTTAACACCTTGTAAAACCTTGTAAAAGTGTTTATAAGGTGTTTAACAACCTTTTAAAAGCGTTTACAAGGTGTTTAAAAACCTTTTAAAATCGTTTACAAGGTATTTAAAAACCTTTTAAAAGCGTTTACAAGGTGTTTAAAAACCTTTTAAAAGCTTTTACAAGGTTTTTAAACACCTTGTAAAAACCTTGTAAAAGCTTTTACAAGGTGTTTAAAAACCTTTTTAAAAACATTTTGAAAACCTTTTAAAAACCTTGTAAAAGCATTTACGAGATGTTTAAAAAACTTTTTAAGAACCTATTAAAACCTTTTAAAAATCTTGTAAAAGCGTTTAAAAGGTGTTTATGGTTTTTATAAGGTTTCTTCTACCTTATAAAACCTTTTAAAAACCTTGTAAATTTTTTTGGCGGGAATTTTTTTTTGTCGAAAATTTTTATCAAAATTTTTTGGACAAAAAAATTTTTGCGAGGAAAATTTTTTCGAAAATTTTTTGGCAGGAAAATATGTCGGAAATTTTTTGGCGGGAAAATTTTGTTTTTCTTTTTATTGAATAAAATACTTTTCATTTAAGGGTAAAATAGTCATTAAAAATTAAAGGAGGGCAAAAATAAAAATTGCCAGAAAAGAGGGTATTTTTGAAATGGGTATATCAAAAAGGGTATTTATAACGAATTCTCAACTAAATTTATGTTTTATATGTTTTATATACAAACTAAATAAGAACCCGCTCGATGTGCGGGTTTAAAATTTTATAAATAAAATTAAATTTAACAAAAGTATATTAAAATTTGTTATACGTTATTTATAAGTTTTATTTTTGCTATAATATACTGATTTATATTTATTACAATTTTTTTATTTATGTTACCATTAAAAACGTATTTTTTACATCTAAATATATTGTATGTTACAAATATATTTACAACCACCTAGAAAATATCTGTATGAACATGTAATATCCGCGAACCAAAATTCCGGTTTAGAGATGACATCGGTCGATGCAAGGTTGGTTTTTCTGCGGACGAGTTAAGTTAAACGCAGCGTTTTGGGTTAGGAAAACCCTTAACTCGTGTTTTTGTCTCATTCGACGAGATTGACCGTTTTTGAGAGAAAACAAAAGAGAGGAAAGTTCCCTAAGTGTTCTTGAGTGTTCTTGGTGATTTCTGGAGATTTGAGGCTGTTCCTGTAGAGATCTGTAGCTAGGATCATTGTAGGAGCTTCCTAGGAGCGTTGTTTTGCTTGTTTAAGGTTCAGAAATTTCTTGGCAAAGATAAGTGCATGACCATGGCTTATCTAAGCTAGAGATCTCTCTGATTTGCTTGTTATGTGTTGTTAGGCTTGTTAGATTGATATTTAGGACGTTAGGAAGCTTTCTTGTGGCTTGGGATCGAGTTTTGTGGTTGTAGGAACGAAGATCCGGCGAGAAGTTTCGGGAAAACACGATGCTCGGCATTGCATCGGTCGATGCACTTTGTGCGTTGGTCGATGCAAGTGCGAGGATGGCGCGTAAAACCTAGGGATTTCGTGTTATGTCGAGCATGCGTCGGTCGATGCAGTGCGAGTGTCGATCAATGCAGGTGCATCTAGCATCGGTCGATGCAACCTTGTGTCTGTCGATGCATCCCCATCTGGTGTCGGTCGATGCATGTTGGTGTTGGTCGATGTAGAGTCTTGGTTTGCTATTTTTGATTGTTGATTGTTGGTTGATGGTTACAGATGCCTCTATTGCTTGTGTGTATAGTCCAGTAGATGGAAGGATTGCCTTACTGAGTGTTTATAAAATACTCATGCATTGCAATTTGTGTTTGTGGTGCAGGTAAAGGCAATGTGTGATCGTGGAATCAAGGCAATGAAGAGGAGGATGTTCTAGTGGTTCGCTTGGTTATATAGCCTCTGTTAGGTTGCTAGAGTGGAGTCCTAGAATGTTGTTTAGGATTGCTGGTTCTCTGGTTTATGTTGTTTGGATCATTAGCTTATGATTTGGAATTAATGTTGGTTATTGAATTATTATTGATTATTTATTGATTATTGATATTGGTTATTTCTGCTGTTGATTGTGATTGTGGTTAGGTGGCTAGTGGGTATGGGAACACTAGTTATAGTTTATTTATTATATTATATTTATTATTTATTAATTAAAAAGGGGTTGGATCGTTTCAGTTTGGTATTAGAGCTCTTACGGTTCTAGGTTTGGGTTCACTAGGCTTTGTGTTGTAGATGTTTGGGATTTGCATGCTTTGATTAATTTTGTGAGTTAATCAATTGTGTGTGGCATGGAGTCCTAGAACATCCTTTTCGAGCCTACAGTGTGATTCCACAGTGAGTTTGTGTTTTTGTTTTTGTTTTTGTGTTATGTTAAGATTGCTTGTTAGCTTCTGTTCTTGGAAGTGCAGTGATTAAAGGTGTCTGAGTTGTTGGCTGTGGACGGGGACGTGGTCGTGGTCATGGTCGGGTGGGTCCCGAGGCCAGCGAGTGTGTGGTCCAGAGTTCCACGAGGAGGTACGTCAGAGGGTCGCAAGCGTATCAGGAGGGACCAGAGAGGGTTAGCCGGTGAGGATGCCGGGGGTGATGGGAACCCAGGTGTGGGGTTGCAGCTGGTGGAGCCCAGGGTCGAGATGATCGCTTGGTGGATCTGTTGACGTGCTGATGGAGTGGTTACCGAGAGGGGTACCAGTGTAGGCTCCAGTTGTGCTGTATGTGGTGGGGTTCAGCCGAGGACTGCGGATTTTGAGGACTTTCCTTCCTATGTTAGGAGGATGGAGCAGTTGTGGACGCCGGTGCGAGATTCTTCTCGAGTGGTATCGGGCCTAGAGAGGCGGATAGGTGGACATATGCAGTTGGAGCAGATATTTCTCTGTTTGGTGGTTAATCCAGTTGGATATTAGAAGTTGAGTGGGCAGGTGTAACATTGCAAGTTATACTCGGACCACAGGAGGCACTGTTGGTCGGGAGATGTTTATAGTTGTTAAGGATTGTTGCTTCTGAGGGGATGGTGATTCCCCTGAATACCGATAGCTCGAGGGGCTATGGGCTCCAAGAGTGGCAGAGGGGAAGATGTTCCCCTAAGGGGATGAGTAGTTCCCCTGATAAGAAGATCTTGAGGATTGTGGTCAGAGAGTGAGATGGTATAACTCGAAGACGGTGGTCTAAGAGTGAGATCGGTATGGCCCGAAGGTTGCAACCTAAGGGTGGAGGAGTTAGGAGCAAGCAATGCCTAGGACATGAGTATAAACATAATGACGGGATGTAGACCTCAAGAATTGATGGTGGTTTAATCTTGGATTTTAGTTGTGTTGGCCGGTGGGCCAGGATTTTATGACCGGTGCGGTCATGAATGTGTGGCTGATGCGCCAGGATCGTGTGGCCGGTGGTGCTGGAGTCCGCGGGAAGGGGAGCTGCAGTAGGTATAAGCCGGCAAGGGCATGGTTGCCAGGTACATAAGATTCACGAGAAGCCTTCATGGCAGGATAAACTAATCGTTGCAACGATGGTGGATGGAGTTTATTGGAGATGGACAAAGTTGCGAGATTCAAGGTTTTGGTAAGCTTGCTGGGGGAAAAACAAGTCAAGTGGGTTGAGTTGGTGGCCTGCAAGACATTTGACGTGGAGAATCAGAATATGCGAACGTATGGTACTTGTTTGTTTTATTATGCTCGTATTGATGATTTTCTAGTGGAGGATTGCCAAGTGGAAAAGCCATTTCTGGAATAAGCTATCTTGTGGAAGTTTTCCTAAGAGGCAAGTTACAAGAGATTCTTGTAAGAACAAGAAGGTTGATATTCAGGTGGCGGGGAGTTGATGTCGGCATACTTGATTATTAGTCTAGTAGAGCTGAGGACGTAACCAGAGGATTTGTTGAGACTGGGATTCTTTTGTCCTATAACTTCATCGTGGGGAGCGTCGGTGTTGTAAGAGTAGAAGAAGGACGAGGTATGGGTTTTATGAGTTCCTTGGTTTGGCAGGTTACTACAGGAGGTTTGTACAGGGTTTTGCAAGTAGGGCACTCCCTATGACTAAGTTGACAGGGAAGGATGTTCATTTTGTTTGGTCACAGGAGTGTGAGGAGGGCTTTGCAAGCCTTAAGGAGATGTTGAATACTACGCCAGTGTTTGCTTTGCCTGAGCAGGGAGAACCCTACGTGGTTTATACGTNCTGGAATAAGCTATCTTGTGGAAGTTTTCCTAAGAGGCAAGTTACAAGAGATTCTTGTAAGAACAAGAAGGTTGATATTCAGGTGGCGGGGAGTTGATGTCGGCATACTTGATTATTAGTCTAGTAGAGCTGAGGACGTAACCAGAGGATTTGTTGAGACTGGGATTCTTTTGTCCTATAACTTCATCGTGGGGAGCGTCGGTGTTGTAAGAGTAGAAGAAGGACGAGGTATGGGTTTTATGAGTTCCTTGGTTTGGCAGGTTACTACAGGAGGTTTGTACAGGGTTTTGCAAGTAGGGCACTCCCTATGACTAAGTTGACAGGGAAGGATGTTCATTTTGTTTGGTCACAGGAGTGTGAGGAGGGCTTTGCAAGCCTTAAGGAGATGTTGAATACTACGCCAGTGTTTGCTTTGCCTGAGCAGGGAGAACCCTACGTGGTTTATACGTATGCATCGAGAGTTGGTTTGGGGTGTGTGTTGATGCAGCATGGGAAGGTGATTGCCTATGCTTCGCGGCAGTAGCGGAAGCATGAGGACAACTATCCTACTCATGATTTGGAGATGGGTGCTGTAGTCTTTTGCCCTGAAGATTTGGAGATCTTATCTTTATGGTGCAAAGATACATGTGTTTACATATCATAAGAGTCTAAAGTATATATTCACTCAACCTGAGCGGAATTTGAGACAGAGGCGGTGGATGGAACTTGTGGCAGACTATGATTTGGAGATAGCCTATCATTCTGGTAGGGCTAACTTGGTTGCAGATGCTATGAGTCGGAAGAGGGTAGCTTCGGCTCANTTGGCAGGTTACTACAGGAGGTTTGTACAGGGTTTTGCAAGTAGGGCACTCCCTATGACTAAGTTGACAGGGAAGGATGTTCATTTTGTTTGGTCACAGGAGTGTGAGGAGGGCTTTGCAAGCCTTAAGGAGATGTTGAATACTACGCCAGTGTTTGCTTTGCCTGAGCAGGGAGAACCCTACGTGGTTTATACGTATGCATCGAGAGTTGGTTTGGGGTGTGTGTTGATGCAGCATGGGAAGGTGATTGCCTATGCTTCGCGGCAGTAGCGGAAGCATGAGGACAACTATCCTACTCATGATTTGGAGATGGGTGCTGTAGTCTTTTGCCCTGAAGATTTGGAGATCTTATCTTTATGGTGCAAAGATACATGTGTTTACATATCATAAGAGTCTAAAGTATATATTCACTCAACCTGAGCGGAATTTGAGACAGAGGCGGTGGATGGAACTTGTGGCAGACTATGATTTGGAGATAGCCTATCATTCTGGTAGGGCTAACTTGGTTGCAGATGCTATGAGTCGGAAGAGGGTAGCTTCGGCTCAGGAGTCTCTGGTAGGAGAGATCAGTGCTTTGAAGTTGTGTGCTGTTTCACAGGAACCGTTGGGTTTGGAAGCAGTTGATAGCGCAGATCTTCTGAGTAGGGTGCGGTTGGCTCAGGAGAAGGATTTGGGGCTGGTGAATGCCTCAAAGGATGTTGATTCAGAGTATCAGGTCTCAGATAATGGAACTATCTTGGTGCACGGTCGAGTTTGTGTGCCTAAGGATGTGGAGTTGAGGCAGGAGATCATGAGAGAGGCTCATGCGAGCAAGTTTTCTATTCATCTAGGAGCGACTAAGATGTACCGTGATCTCAAGCGGTACTATCACTGGGTCGGGATGAAGAAGGATGTAGCTAGTTGGGTCGCGAGGTGCGATGTGTGTCAGCTAGTGAAGGCTGAGCATCAGTTTCTTGGCGGGTTACTAAAGAGTCTACCCATTCCTGAGTGAAAGTGGGATATGATCACGATGGATTTCGTGGTAGGATTGCTAGTGTCACGGACTTTTGATGCTATTTGGGTAATTGTGGACCGGTTGACTAAGTCAGCACATTTTCTAGCCATTAAGAAGACTGATGGAGCAGCGGTCTTGGCTAAGAAGTATGTGAGAGAGATAGTCAGATTGCATGGAGTGCTAGCGAGCATTGTGTATGACAGGGATTCTAAGTTCACTTCAGTGTTCTGGAAAGCATTTCAGGCAGAGATGGGCACAAAGGTGCATATGAGTACAGTTTATCATCCCCAGACTGATGGACAGTCAGAGAGGACGATCCAGACGCTGGAGGATTTTCTAAGGATGTGTGTGTTGGATTGGGGTGGCCATTGGGCAGATCACCTGAACCTGGTAGAGTTTGCTTACAACAACAGTTAGCAGACGAGTATTAAGATGGCTCCTTATGAGGCTTTGTATGGGAGGCCATGCCGTACACCGTTATGCTGGACTCAGGTGGGGGAAAAGAGCATGTTTGGGGCGGATTTTGTTCAGGAGACCTCAGAGAAGATTCATGTGCTCAAGCTGAACATGAAGGAAGCTGAGGATAGGAGGCAGAGGAGTTATGCTAATAAGAGGAGGAGAGATCTTGAGTTTCAGGTAGGAGACAGAGTGTACCTCAAGATGGCCTTGTTGCAGGGTCCGAACAGGTCGTTGACGGAGACTAAGTTGAGTCCGAGGTTTATGGATCCGTTCAGAGTGATTGAGCGGGTGGGACCGGTAGCATATAGGCTGGAGTTGCCTGAGGTTATGCGTGCGTTCCACAAGGTTTTCCATGTTTTTTTGTTTTGGAAGTGTCTCCGTGCGCATGATCAGTTGTTGGCTAAGATTCCTTAAGATCTTCAGCCTAACATAACTTTGGAGGCGAGACCAGTGAGGGTTCTCGGGAGGAGGATCAAAGAACTTCGGAAGAAGAACCTTCTTGTCATTAGGGAAATTGTTGACTTTAAGATACATAGCTGGGGCAAATGAGGGAGAGAAGATCTCATCCTTGCAAAGATAATCACAGTTTAGATCCAAAGGACACATGACATGGTCTAGGTAGGGAATTGATGAGCGTTTCACCCTTCCATATAACACCTGAATCAAATCAAATCGACTCGAATCAATGAATCATCATCCATCAGAGAAGGAATTAAGGAATAAAAGGGCAGAGGGTATACCATCGCAGTCAAAAAGTTTAGTGTCGACAGAGTCAAAGAGAGATTTGAAGGTACGGGAGGAGAGAAGCTGAGGCGCCATTAGAGTGGGAGAGTCTGAAGGAAAGTAGAAGGAATCAATCTCATGGTTTTTTCGACCAAATTTAATTATAAATGGCATTACTGTAGTAAAACACACAATCTTAGTTTAGAAGTAATAAGCAAACTTTTCTGTATTGTTTGAGTAACTCGGAAATCATAACGTGTTGTTATAGTAATAAACCTACTTTTATGTAATATTCTAGGTCCCATAATATTTTCANTTTTTTTTTTTTTTTTTTGTCGACTAATAATATTTTCACTTTCTTCATGTTGATTTCAAACTCTTAGTGATTAACTCACAAGACAGTTGAAAAATTTATCCAAGACAGTCCGTGAGAAGTCAAGTTCAAGCACAGAAACTCCAATTCTGTTTTGTGTAAATAATCATCAAAATAGCTTTCCTTTTAAACTTGCACAGAAACATAATTGTTGCAACATTACAGTATATCATGACTGATATTGAACGATACAAAACGACTAGTATCAAAACTACTGAAGAAGAAAGAGGTTCACCATTATGGTTGAAAGAAACCGCCTAAAACCGCTTCGGTTTCTTCTTCTTAGAGAAGCTTTCAGGCGTTCTGTTTTCTTGTTTACGCTTAGTCCCTGCAAATCGCTTACCACCGCTCTCTTTCTCTTTCGACGAACTTTTTGCATTTGCTTTCGCCTTTCTTGCTGCAACCGCTGGCCGCTTCTGACTTCTCTGCTTCAAAGCACTATTATTCCCAGCCTTTTTGTTGTCTTCATTGCTGCTACTTCCTCTAGGTCTCATCTTTGATTGTCCGGGGCTCTTCTGATAAGGTTTCTTCTTATCATCAGCAGATTTTGAAGCTCGCACACCTTGATATGAAAGATTAGCCTTCCCCGTCGGAGTTGGTGTCACCACCTTGTCCTTTCGCATTCTTTTATCGGCCGGCGAGTAGGCTTCAGAAGGATTGCTCTTTCTCTTTGATGGCGTTGCATCAGGTTTGACTCGAGAAATCCGTAACTCTCTTTCTCTTAGCTTCAAATATCCTTTCTTGATTACGAGATTTGCAGCTTCCTATAGTTAACAAAACAAAAGAACTCATCAGATCTACTTATATGTTACTCAAACCTCAAAAAGATCAAAGTTTACTTTCAACATACCCGTGTTTTAAACAAGACGTAAGCTATTCCTTTCCCAATGTTCAAGTGAGGATCTCTAATAACACGAACAGCTTCTATGCTGTTCTCCAGATTACTCTTACCCGTAAACAGTTGATACACTTCCTCGTCCTGCATCAGAAACAAACAAACCTGAGAATCTGAGATTGTGTTCGATTATCTAAATTAAACAGAAGAGCCCTAAGAATAGTAAAACTAACCTTCACATCGAAAGGGAGATTACCCATAAAGACCGTCCTCTTAGGATCATACAAATGAGCATCATCCTGACCTTTCTGCTTCTTACGAGGAGGACATGCTCTATCAACGCGGACATGATTCCCATCAATCTGAATATTAACATAAAACCATCAATCAATCTACACATAACTCTCTAAACTCAACCACAGAAAACAAAAGGCTAAGAGGTTATATTACCAGAGACATGTTATGTGCCAGAGAAGCTTCAGCAGACTGCTCTGTTTCAAACACAACATAGGCATGGACACTGCATTTCCCAAAAAAGATTGACATTAACTCTTCTTCAGTAAACCATACAAAATCAAAATTACAATACATGGTTTCAAGCACAGACCTTGAAGCTTTCTCATTGATTTGTTTAAGCATTATAGCTCCTTTCCTAGTCCTCTTCGACTAATCATTCAAAAGAAATCACACGAAATCAGAAACCATTAAACACAATAACCTAAAAAAGAAACTCATCTTTAAGCTATATAAGAAACTCACATCGACAATGGGGACAGAGCGTATCCTCACAGATTCAACCACACCAAATTTACTAAATTCCTTCAAGATGACTTTTTTCTTAACCTTCAAAGGCAAATTCCCAACGAAGACAGTTCTAAGAAGCTTACTCTCATCATCAAATCCTTCTTTTGAAACCATCGTATCAGCTACTTCATCAGCCTTCTTCCTCTTCTCACCAACCTTCTTCATCTCAACGCTTCCATACTTCTTCGTCTCGTATTCCTTCTCAATCTCATCTCTCTTCCTCTTCTTCCTCTTTGACTCCAACCCAGTTTCTTCAATAACCTCCGAATTCGTCTCTTTCTCTTCAACACCATCTGGTGATTTCAGTTTCTTCTCCTTTTTATATTTCCTCGTCTTCACAGGCAAAACTGTTTCTTCTTCTTCATCGACATTTCTTTTATCCCCTTTCTCCTCATCTTTGATTTCCTGAGGTTGTTTTCGCCGGAAAGGGTTATCGTCGGAGAAGAGACTCGCAAAGCCAGAGCTTCCTCCTTCAGCCACATCGCCGGAGAATAGAGTGGTGAAGATACCTGATTGAGCCTGAGGTTCTTCGTTTTGAGGTTCCGCCTCCGTTTCCTTCGATTTCTTCTTCCCCATCGTCGTTCGATTTCAATGAGACAAAGAGGAAGAAAGAGAGAGAAAGAGATTGACGAAACCCTAAACGAGGTTTGTTAATGTTTTTTAACCAGAGAGCGCCATAGATTGACTTATACCGGGTCGGGTTTAAATGATCCGAATCAGCCCATTAGTTATTGGGCTATAACCACAGCATTGGGCTGAATCACTTTTTTTGGTAGTACGAGATAGAAAGATAACTCCATTTATTTAGAAAATAGACATCCATTAATTAATCTATATATACATTTTCAGAAAGATTTATAGAATAAATCATGGACTTCCAACTTATTTACAACTCTGCCACTGTCTTTATTAGCTTATAAACTAATATTGGGTTACACGATTACAAAAAACATTTGGGCCAATCCCATCCTGTCACGAAATTTTCATAACCCACAAACTCTTTTCCCCATCTGTTTATCTTCAACAATTAAATGCAGAAAATTTTTCTTGCCTTACAATCTTCTCCGAGATTTCTGTTTAAACTGCTTGATTTCCAAAAATTTGCTCCAACAATTACACAACTCCAAAATCAATCAACTTAAACAGAAATAAATTTTAAATATAACATGTCCCCTAAAGATTCCATAAAAAAAACAGAAAACAAAATTTTCTCTCTAATTATCGGTTCATCATATCTTTTTGATATCTTTACAAATGTGTTCAATGACCTAATCGGTTTCCCTATAAATAATACCCACCTAAACGAAAATTAAACAGAAGCAAACACATCTAAACATCACTCACATCATGGCTGCTACTTTTTCTTTCTTGAAAGACGTTCGCCCATAGAAAACCTCATGGAGGGTTCAAGTGAAGGTCATCCATTCATGGCGTCTAAATGGTGGTGAAACACTTGAGTTGGTTTTGTCAGACTCGATGGTAAGTTCTACTGTTTACGTTTACGAAACATACTATTATTTTCTATTACTAATGCATCTTATGTCTTTCATTCTTGCAGAGTAAAAAGATTCATGCATCAGTGAAGAAGAAATTGCTAAACAAATATGTGAATAGACTTCCTATTGGTAACTGGGTTCATTTTTTACTTCCTATTAAAACAATTTTTTGCTTATTTTATTATTTTTTATTTAGTTTCTAGATACAGATTCAACCGGCAGTGTACTTTCATTATCATAAATTATTAAACACAATTATTATTATTTTTGATTGAGACACAATTTTTATAATCACTTAAATTTGTAAAAGTCAATGCATTCAACACACAGAAAAATTTAAAAGCTAATTGTAGTGAATGCATATATAGATACCAACCTTAATCAAATTACCTTCAACATGCAGTATGGTGATAGCAGTTCTGTGTTACAGTTATTTTCTTTCTATTATGAACTTCAACCTGAAGAAACAAAACACAATTAGCTTTATATATAACAGTATCGGTTAAGGTTAATATAATGTAACTTAAACAAATTCTTACACTATTTACCATCTTACCTTTACTAATTGATGAATCTATATATAGATTATCAGACACTTTTATTATGCTATGCTTATAATCTCAACTAATCTGCAAAGTAAACCTAGATTATTTTCAATACCAGGCCTGTTATTTGAATAACTTACCAGTATATATATTATACCATCATTCGTTATTCTTCCACTTCTATTTTCAAAGTTTAACTTATGTAACCCTGTAACAGGAATTACCCTGACAAAAATAAAACCAGTTTCACATTAGAGTTGATTTAAAAGAAAAATACATATTTATAAAACTAAAAAAAGATTCAGTATCTTATCTTTTTTCGAAAACTACTTGCAAGGGAAAAGAAATCCAAATTACTTGTTTCTTATAAGTCAACCTTTAACACATTTGTTCCCCAATTTTCGTCTTTGATTAAGTAATTGTACCCTGACCAAGTAAAATGTAACATTAGAGTTTTAAAGGATTGTAGTAGAGGCATCTACTAATCGATAAGAGGGTTTGTTTACTTATCTTTGATTTAGTGTTCTTCATTTCTTCTCCTGACTTTTAACAAAAGAAATTAATTAACGAAACTTTGAACTTGAAAAAAATCTAAACATGTATCCATGTCAACCACAATAATTTACAAAATCAATTTTGATGGAAAGCTACAAACCTTTGAAAGAAGACTCAATTCGATTATATATCTCGAAGCTCCACTCAAAAGCTATAATCATACATCAAAGATCAAATAAATGATGCCTCTAAATCATTTGATAACTATCACGCATAATTAGAAAGAACAGATAGAGATATTACCTTAGGGATCCATTAGAGAAAAAATATTTCCCTACTTGCAAGGAAAAAGAAATCCAAAACTATATGGTAAGTTTTACGCCAAACTTCAATCCAATTGTTGTCTCTAGACTTCCTTATTGAAAATAGAAGTAGAAGAATAGAAGTGGAAGAATAACGAATGATGGTATAATATATATACTGGTAATATCAAAAAACAAAAAGATTAGAGTTTTTGGATAGATAAGTCATAGGTATTTACAAATAAAGAAATGGGTTTAGGGTTACTTATCTTTGGTTAAATGTTCGTCATTCGAGTTCCTGATATTTTTAAAAAGCACTAAATTATCAGAAACATCAAATTCAATATAAATCTAAACATTAGAAGATGAAAAAAAAAAACACCGATTTAGATTCAGATTCTAACCTTATAAAGAATACCCATATTCGTTTATAGATTTCCGCGCTCAGAAGAAACGCTGGAATCAGACATAAAAGAACAAGTCAAGCAGGAATCTTTGCAGTTTCTAAGCTATAATCAGAAATAGAAAGAATAGATCGGAATCTAAACAATATTTAGAAGATTACCTCACTTATTAATTGAAGACGACATCGGGAACTCCATTAAGACAAATTGATGATGGATCTTACTCTGGATCTTTCAATTCCGAAATAGAGGTTGTCTGATCCATCGTCGACTGAATCTGATCTATGTTGTCGAATGATTTTTTCTCTTGAGACAACCTTTTTTTTTTTAACGTTTTTCTGTTGTTGTTGTTTTTTATTTTTATTTTTTTGGCCACCGTCAGTTGTTTTGGTGAAGCAAAAAAAAAACAATGGGCCTGAATATTTTAAAACCCATCAACGTTAATTTTTTAGATTCAATTTGCCGGGTCCAGTAGTATTTTCCAACAAACTTAATATTTACTGAATGAAAAAATTAACATTTCAACAAATATTGAAAAATCTAACAGATATTTATATGAACAAAAAACTATTGCCCACACATAATATGGATGTCAAATTATGGTAAACTCATCTATTTATTTAAACAGTAGTATTAAAATTATATTTAACTTACATTGTAAATACAAATACAAAGAAACAAAAAAAAGACTAATAGTTTATCCAATAGAATTATAAAGACTAAATAATGATATTTTCAATTATTAACCCGCCGTCACAAAATCAATACAGACAATATAAATTAAACAATATATTAGACTTTATCAATTGTAAAAACTTTAAAAATTTGAAAAAAATTATTTACATATGTAGACAAATAAATTAGTCATTTATTTTAAGTGTACCTAAACTAAAAAATAGCCCTGCGGTGTACCGCGGTGTATATCTAGTGATATATACAATTGGAACCCTTAAACCTAAAGAGTTGTTCTGTCAAATTGTTTGTGGATGATGCTAGTACATTTATTTATTGAGACTTTAGTTAAAGAGGTTTTAAATTAATTGGTTTGTGGTTGTGGATGATGATAGTCCTCTAATGCAAAAACAAGTTAGACCCTTTTTAGTTGTTTCACAATCTCTCCTCTAAAGTAAAATCCTCTATCTATGCGATCTTACTGACACTTGCCTGCATATGTACATTTTCCGATCCCAAACTTGCAAATCGCATTTGTCTCCCGTATGCAAATTCGTCAACAAAATTCAATTAGGACATTTTACGATCATAAATCACCATTTATATCTAAGAAACAAAGAGTCTATTTGCCCTTATTTAATTAAGAAAAACTTGAATTATACATATTTGCCCTTATTTAATGAGTAATTAATCATTCAAATTTAAGAAAAAGAGATTTGGGTTAAGGGTAGAATTAGAAATTTGATGTAAAAAATTACATTTAAGTGACATTCTTTGTGAAACAAAAAAAAATCTGTGTAGAATGACATTTTTTTGTGAAACAGAGGGAGTATTTTATTTTTATTTTTATTTTAATGAGATTCTCACTTGTGAAATTGTGATGTGGCCATCAATACTATTAAAGTGACTTTCTGGTTTGTTACTTTAGGTTTGATGTGTTTGGTTGTGTANTATGCCGTCTTCTTTGGTTTTTATAGTAGTAATAGAGCTGATTGCGATGATATGACTAAAAGACTAAAATAGAGCACCATTTGTGTTAAGATTAACTAGTCGACTATTCTATGTAATCAGCTAAAGATTTTCAGTTAATGTTTTGTAATTTGTTTTTGTTTGATATGTTATTATAGTGGATGTTTAGGGATTTCATTTATCTATTTTTAATAGTTTTGAATATTGATTGTGGAGATGATAGAGTCCGATTTTGTTAGTTTGGGAAAGGAGTAAGTTTCGGATTTTAATATTTTTTGATTTGGAATTTGGAGCTTAAATGTCGAAAAGATTTGATATGGTAAGTACTAATGTCGGTAATACACAACTGTTTTATGATTAATTTGAATATTCTTTCTCCCTAATTGCTTACAGGTTTCGTGAGAAGTCATTGATTGGAAACTCTGATAATCCATCCACGATCCGAATAATGTTAGTCCGGGTCATGGTGTAACACCCGCAAACCAATTTTTGGTAATTTGGTAAGGGTGTCGATCAACACCTGCTAGTGAGGCATCGATCGACACCAGCTGTGGCCGGTTTGGTCGGTTCAATTTTAATTGTCGGTTTGCGTGGTTGGTTTAGGGAATCCTTAAATCGAGTTGTAAAAGGGGGAAAACGACCTAGGGTCGTGTTTTTGTGTTATTTGGCCGCTTTTAGAGAAAAAGAAAGAGAGAAAAGTGTTCTTGAGCTTTTGGGAAGAGTTTGAGAGATTCCTTGCTGTTCTTGGGAGATCTAAGGCTGGGAAGGTGTTAGAAGCTTGCTAGGAGTGAGGGAATTCGTTCTTGTTGGTCAGAATCTTCTTGAAAGAGGTGAGTGCATGACCATGGCTTATCTAAGCTAAGATCTCTAGATTCTATGTGATTTGGTGCTTATGTGGTTGTTTCTTTGAGTTCTCTATGGTATTT
>NC_025704.1:28811667-28812235 GCF_000633955.1 Camelina sativa | reverse complement strand
GTCGTGGTCATTGTCGGGCGGGTCCCGAGGCCAGCGAGTGTGTGGTCCAGAGTTCCACGAGGAGGTACGTCAGAGGATCGCAAGTGTATCAAGAGGGACCAGAGGGGGTTAGCCGGTGAGCATGCCGGTGGTGCTGGGAACCCAGGTGTGGGGTTGCAGCAGGTGGAGCCCAGGGTCGAGATGATTGCTTGGCAGATCGGTTGGCGTGCTGTTGGAGCGGTTACCGAGAGGGGTACCAGTGTAGGCTCCAGTTGTGCCGCATGTGGCGGGGTGCAGCCAAGGGCTGCGGATGTTGAGGACTTTCCACCTTATGTTAACAGGATGGAGTGGTTGTAGATGACCGGTATGAGATTATTCTGAAGGGGTATCGGACCTAGAGAGGCGGATAGGTGGACATATGCAGTTGGAGCAGATATTTCTCTGTTTGGAGGTTAATCCAGTTGGATATTAGAAGATTAGTGGGCAGGTGTAACATTGCAATGTTATACTCGGACCACAGGAGGTACTTTGTGTCGAGAGATGTTTATAGTCGTTAAGGATTGTTGCTCCTAAGGGGATGATTATTCCC
>NC_025704.1:28807558-28808535 GCF_000633955.1 Camelina sativa | reverse complement strand
TAGAAGCTTGCTAGGAGTGAGGGAATTCGTTCTTGTTGGTCAGAATCTTCTTGAAAGAGGTGAGTGCATGACCATGGCTTATCTAAGCTAAGATCTCTAGATTTCATGTGATTTGGTGCTTATGTGGTTGTTTCTGTGAGTTCTCTATGGTATTTCGTCGCTGTTTTCGCTGGGTTTGGCTTCTGGGAATGCAAGGAGCGGATTGGAGAAGTTTGGAGGCGAGATTCGGAGTTTTTGATCGAAGGAAATCGCTGCTCGGCGACGGTGTAGGTCGACACCAGTTGGCGTGTCGGTCGACACCAACGCGAGGACAGCTCGAGACTTTGGCGAGTGCCGATCGATGCCATGTGGAGGTGTCGGTCGACACAAACTAGGGTTTCGGGAGTGTCGGGCAGGGTGTCGGTCGACACCAGATTGTCAGTGTCGATCGACACCATCTGGTGTCGGTCGACACCCTTCTTTCAGTTACGTCGGATGTTGCATGCNGCGGTGGAGAGCCTTAAAGGGGGCTTGTGTGTGGCCTTAGTGGCGGACTTTTGAGTCAGTGTGCCCGTGTGTGGCGGTCTTTTTAGACAATGTGTGGTCTTTGTGACGGGCTTTTTAGCCAGAGTGTCTTCGTGACGGTCCTCTTTAGGACATTTGTGTGGCCTTGGTGGTGGTCCTTTTTAGGACATTTATTTGGCCTTTGTGGCGGTCTGTTTAGCCAGAGTGTCTTTGTGACGGTCCTTCGAGACAGATGGCCTTTGCNTGTAACACCCGCAAACCAATTTTTGGTAATTTGGTAAGGGTGTCGATCGACACCTTCTAGTGAGGCATCGATCGACACCAGCTGTGGCCGGTTTGGTCGGTTCAATTTTAATTGTCCGGTTTGCGTGGTTGGTTTAGGGAATCCCTAAATCAGGTTGTAAAAGGGGGAAAACGACCTAGGGGCGTGTTTTTGTGTTATTTGGCCGCTTTTAGAGAAAAAGAAAGAGAGA
>NC_025704.1:28802240-28807498 GCF_000633955.1 Camelina sativa | reverse complement strand
CCTTGTGGCGTGTATATGATCCTTGTGTGGTCATGAGGTATTCCAGTAAGGGAATATGTGGTTGGTAGGACATTGAGATGTTTCTACGCGAACAACGGGAAGGAAACCTGGATAGGGATAGGACTCGGACGTGTTTAGAATCGTTTGCTCGCGACTCTTGGGGGCCTTAGGTTCTCCTAGTACTGCCATATTCAGAGACTTGTGGCTCGGGAGTATGGTTGGTATATCGACTTCGGATGACGATCCGGGGGCACGCTGTAGGGTGGCAACCCGAGAGATGAGTTTGAACTTTTCCTTATATATTATGGCATGCGGGCTTCGGCCTGATGAGGAGCCAACATTTGGCATGCAGACTTAGGTCTGATGAGGAGCCGATAAAAACTCAAGGTTTAGGCCTATGAGTAAAGGAAAGTCCAAAAAGTCAAGAGCAAATGACGCCTGGAGCGTGAGTCTATCGCCTAGAGGTGACCTTCTGTGGATCAGTCGGAGGAGTGCGGGCCGTGGAGACGGTTGCACGGGAGTCCTTGGCTGATGGTTGTTCGAGATTCGAGGACGAATCCAGATTGGTGGGGGAGAATTGTAACACCCGCAAACCAATTTTTGGTATTTTGGTAAGGGTGTCGATCGACACCTTCTAGTGAGGCATCGATCGACACCAGTTGTGGCCGGTTTGGTCGGTTCAATTTTAATTGTCCGGTTTGCGTGGTTGGTTTAGGGAATCCCTAAAATCGAGTTTTAGAGGAAGAAAACGACCTAGGGTCGTGTTGTTTTGGGTTATTCGCCGTTTTTGAGAGAAAACACAAAGAGAGAGTGTTCTTGAGCTTTTGGGAAGAGATTGAGAGATTCCTTGCTGTTCTTGGGAGATCTAAGGCTGGGAAGGTGTTAGAAGCTTGCTAGGAGTGAGGGAATTCGTTCTTGTTGGTCAGAATCTTCTTGAAAGAGGTGAGTGCATGACCATGGCTTATCTAAGCTAAGATCTCTAGATTCTATGTGATTTGGTGCTTATGTGGTTGTTTCTTTGAGTTCTCTATGGTATTTCGTCGCTGTCTGGGCTGGGTTTGGCTTCTGGGAGTGCAAGGAGCGGATTGGAGAAGCTTGGAGGCGAGATTCGGAGTTTCTGATCGAGGGAAATCGCTGCTCGGCATCGGTGTCGGTCGACACCAGTTGGGGTGTCGGTCGACACCAACGCGAGGACGGCTCGGGACTTTAGCGAGTGTCGAACGATGCCATGTGGAGGTGTCGGTCGACGCAAACTAGGGTTTTCGGGAGTGTCGGGCAGGGTGTCGGTCGACACCAGTTTGGTGTCGGTCGACACCAGATAGTCAGTGTCGATCGACACCATCTGGTGTCGGTCGACACCCCTTGTTCAGTTACGATGGATGTTGCATGCTATGTATATTGCCTGGTTTGTTTTATTGATTGTTGTTTGTGGCATGTAGAGATCTTATTGCTTGTGTGTATAGCCCAGTAGATGGGAGGATTGCCTCACTGAGTGTTTATCAAATACTCATGCATCTCAATTTGTGTTTGTGGTGCAGGTAAAGGCAAAGTGTGACCGTGGAATCAAGGCAATGAAGAGGAGGATGTTCTAGGGACTCGATTGGATGTTGTCTGGCATTGTTAGGTTGCTAGAGTTGAGTCTTAGAGCATTGTTAGGATTGTTGGTTATTTGATTTATGCTGTTTGGAATTAATACTGGATATTAATTATTTGGTTATTGGTTTATTGGATATTTATTGGTATGTTGTTCCGCTGTTGGTTGTGAATGTGGTTAGGTGGCTAGTGGGTATGGGACCACTAGTTGTAGTTATTTATTATATTATATTTATTATTTATTATCAAAAAAAAAAAGGGTCGGTCCTTTCATAAGGTCTGCGTCTTTTTTACACGATCAGGCTACCCGTTTGTCCCTAATTATTTTTTGGGTGAATTACTCAAATGTTACTCATTTAGGTAATATTACCAGAATCTACAAAAATCTTTTTTATTACTAGAATGTTTCGGGTATTTTCAAAATATCCAGCGTGCCCCTGTTTTATGTTACAGGAAAAAATGTAATTACAAAAATGTCATTGCCACGTCAGACGCCACGTCAGAAATTGCTGACGTGTAACCATAACTCAGCCGTAACGCGTTACATAGTATGTTGCGGCTGAGTTATAGGTATGTTGCGGCTGAGTCATCGGAAAAACATTTGAGTAAGAGCGGACGGCTGACTTATTAAAATCTGGCTGAGTTATGCGCATAAGTCAGCCAAGGGTTACAGCTGACTTATTAAATCTGGCTGAGTTATGCGCATAACTCAGCTGTAGTTATGGCTGAGTTTTCACCCGATGGTTGAGTTGTCAAAATTTTGGCTGAGTTATCACAACGACACGGCTGAGTTGTCAAAATTTTGGCTGAGTTATCACAACGACACGGCTGAGTTAACATTTTCCGCCTGGCTGAGTTATGAAAAACGGCTGACTTATGAGATGTTGTTACGGCTGAGTTATGGTAAAAAAACTATAACTCGGCCGTCATAGGCTGACTTATCGACAACTCAGCCGTTTGACGGCTGACTTATTAGCAAAAGATTAATTACTAGAATGTTATTCAGTTACGGCTGACTTATCAAACGATACGGCTGAGTTACATATTTTCAGTTGATGAAGCGGCTGAGTTTGGCAGCAATTTTTTTTGCTTTTTAATTACTGTAATGTTTTTCATGTTGTGGCTGAGTTACATTGTTAACTAAACTTCTTTGTTACATTGCAAATTAAAAAATTAACTACATGCATGCCATAATATTTAAAATCTTATCATATTTAGGTCTATGTCTATTTTCATTTCAAATGATAATAAAAAATAATAATTTAGGAGAAATAAAATAACTAATTAAAAAAGTTATTAAATAAAAGAAAAAACAGTAAAAATTATTTTTCTAGATATATGAATTAAATAAAAATGAAAAAAGAATTTTTTAGTATTATATAACTGAATTTTCGTTTTTTTAATTAAAAAAAATAGATAACTCAACTTACCACATCTTTAACTCATGAAAATTTCCATGATGTTGAATAATCTTTTGAGTTAACAATTTTACAAAGGATATACCTCAAACTTGTACATCAACCATAACACATGATTATTCAAACTCAACTTCAAAAAAATTAGTTTTGTTAGTGATTGGTAACATTTTTGAATAAAATTTAGGTCTAAGTCTATTTTCATTTCAAATGATAATAACAAATAATAATTTAGGAGAAATAAAATAACTAATTTAAAAATTTATTAAATAAAAGAAAAACAGTAAAAAAATTTTTTTTGATATATGAATTAAATAAAAACGAAAAAATAATTTTTTGTATTATAGAACTGAATTTTCGTTTTTTAATTAAAAAAATAGATAACTCAACTCAAATAGGAGAAATAAAATAACTAATTAAAAAAGATATTAAATAAAAGAAAAACAATTAAAATTATTTTTCTTGATATATGAATTAAATAAAAACGAAAAAAATAATTTTTTGTATTATATAACTGAATTTTTGTTTTTTTTTAATTAAAAAAATAGATAACTCAACTTACCACATCTTTAACTCATGAAAATTTCCATGATGTTGAATAATCTTTTGAGTTAACAATTTTACAAAGGATATACCTCAAACTTGTACATCAACCATAACACATGATTATTCAAACTCAACTTCAAAAAAATTAGTTTTGTTAGTGATTGGTAACATTTTTGAATAAAATTTAGGTCTATGTCTATTTTCATTTCAAATGATAATAAAAAATAATAATTTAGGAGAAATAAAATAACTAATTAAAAAAGTTATTAAATAAAAGAAAAACAGTAAAAATTATTTTTTTTGATATATGAATTAAATGAAAACGAAAAAATAATTTTTTGATAACTCAACCATAACTCACTATAACTCAGCCGTCACATGACTTTTCGTTTTTCCGTAAATATTATAACTCAGCCGTAAAGTCATATATATCATCTATTTACTTTCAGATTTTTCTTGTGATAACTCAGCCATAACTCACTATAACTCAGCCGTCACATGACCTTTCGTTTTCCCGTAAATATTATAACTCAGCCGTAAAGTCATATATGTCATCCATTTACTTTCAGATTGTTTCTTGTGATAACTCAGCCAAAACTCACTTTAACTCAGCCGTCACATGACCTTTCGTTTTTCCTTTTTTCATAACTCAGCCGTAAAGCGATATTTTGGCGGGAAACCATCAGTTAACCTAATAATAGACATATTTCCATTCTAAATTCAAATTTTGAGTATAATAATTTTAATATTCAATTGTTAGAGAAATACTTTTAGAAAAATAAAATTCTAAATTCGAATAATAATTATTTAATTATTTGCAATAATATCTTGTGATAAAAAGCTCACTTTATGAATTTATTATGCGTGTGGATTTGAGCATGCACAGAATTAGTGATTTTTCGCGTTTCCCTAACAACACTTTTTGTAATATCGAGAGACGTTTTAATACTTTTAGAAAAATAAAATTCTAAATTCGAATAATAATTATTTAATTATTTGCAATAATATCTTGTGATAAAAAGCTCACTTTATAAATTTATTATGCGTGTGGATTTGAGCAGGCACAGAATTAGTGATTTTGCACGCTTCCCTAACAACACTTTTTGTAATATCGAGAGACGTTTTAATACTTATTAGAAATCTGACATAACAAAAGATCCATGAAAGAAGAATATGTTTTCATATTATTGAGAAGACCCTAAACGATAACTCAGCCATAAGTCAGCCAACCCTCAAATTAGAATGACTAAATAACCGACCAAACCGAACCGAACCGGAAACTATTTTTTCTATTATTTTTCGGTTAATTATGGTTATATTCGGCTTGCTATCGGTTATATTATGTTAATCGACCTAATTTGGGTAAAGTTTGGATTATTTATGGTTATATATTCATCTAACCGACCTATAATCGGAAATAACCGAAAAGTAATTTCAATTTTTTTAAAATTTTCAAATGGTTATCATATTAGTATATCCAAATTACCACCTTAAACCAAACACAGTATAACCCAAACCAAATTGTTATATTAAAACCCATAATGTTGGAAATACGAACTCTATACCTCAAACCCTAAGCCTAACCCTAACCCTAACCCCTAAATGTCATGTTTTGAATGTTTTACACATTTTGATCAAACTGTGTAAAAATCAATTTTTGTCTATAATTATTACTTTTTATTACTTATAATGATTGTAATATTC
>NC_025704.1:28771498-28801431 GCF_000633955.1 Camelina sativa | reverse complement strand
AATTATTGTTTGCGTCTCCCCAACAACACTTTTTGTATTTTCGAGAATGTATATAATAAATTAATATATCTGTTGCATAACTCAGCCATAACTTTACCACAACTCAGCCAACCCTCAAATTATAATGACTAAATAACAGACCAAACCGAACCGAACCGAAAAAATAATTTTTCCAATTTGGTATTTTTTAATTGGTATGTTTGGTTAATTTCGGTTATATTTGGTTTACTTTCGGTTATATTAGGCTAATCTACTTAATTACAATATATTTTGAGTTATTTATGGTTATATATTAATCTAACCGACCCATAACCGGAAATAACCAAAATAATTTTTGATTTTTTAAAAAAAATATTTAAATGGTAATAATATTAGTATATCCATATTACCACCTTAAACCAAACACATTAAAACACATTAGAACCAAAACCAAAAAACAAATAATGTTACTCATCTGAACCCTACATCTCAAACCCTAAAGCCCAACCCTAACCCTAACCCTAACCCATAAACGTCATGTGTTGTATGTTTAACACATTCTGGTGGGAATTTGTAAAAATCAATCTTTCTCTATAATTGTGACTTTTTATTGGTTATAATAATTGTAATATTCATATTTCAATTGTACATTTAAATATTGAGTTATAATAATATTAATTTACAAATATTTCATAAGTCAGCCGTGTAAGTCAATAACTCATCCATCACTTAGTTACTTTGTCGGAATTTTTTTATTTTTTATTCGAATTTTGAGTTCAATTTTTTTAATTATTTTGTATAATATGTTGTGAGAAAACTAACTTTATAAATTTATTACGCGAGTGAATCTGAGCAGGCATAGAATTATAATTAATATTAATATTATAACGTTTGGTGGTTATATACTTTGTTTGCGTGAGAGTTACTGGAAAAACGCACAGCTTAGTTGGTTAGTGACCCGTTTCTCAGGTTGTGTGTCACGGGTTCGACGCCTCAAAATCCTATTTTGTGCATTTTTCGTCATTTTTAATAAAGGGTAAAACAGTCATTTCGATTCATCTTCTCCACTCGAACCTGTAACCCTATGTCATGGCCGCCGGTCGTTTATTTACTCGTTTTTCATCGATTTCTTTGTTAATTCAACTGTTTTTGATAATCCAGTATTAGATCTAACATCTATCATCCTATTTCCAGTAAAAAAAAATTTTTTTTTTCGTTTTTCCAATTTTACAACCGATTAAGTTTTTTTTTTCGGGCTGTGACGTGGAAAATCGAAAATGATGTGTATTTTAATTTGCTGATGTGTATTTTTTTTTACTCAAAATCGAAAAACAAAACCCAAGGGGTAAATTGTAATTACCCCCAGGTCACTAAACATTTGAGTAATTTTCAAAAGATTTATAGATATGAGTAATAAACCAACTTTTGGATAACATTTCAGTAATTCTTTTTTTTTTTTCCTTTGTTCTTCTGATTTTTGGACGTGAGGGCATTGTTAAAGTATTTCTAAAATCATTTCACGTTGAACTTGACATTCTAAAAGTTTTTAAAGTATTCCTAAAATTACGTATTATTCAATTGATCATTTTTAAAAATCTTTCAAAATCACTTGTTATTCAACTTGACATTCATTTAAAATCATTTAAAATCATTTAAAATAATACACAATCTCTTGTTATTCAATCAATCTATATATATAAAGTGCAGTTTCCTCCCTCCTGGTGCTGCCACGTCAGCGTTTTCCTCTGATTAAAAGGCCTTATTTCGTAAGCTATCCAGATTCATTTCTCTTCGGGCCTAATTTTTGGAAGGCCCATATTTTTTCCCCCGTCCAAATGTAACTCCTCGCTTTCCTCCATTCCGCCGCTGTTCGCCGAGTTCGACTTCCTCACCTGATAGACTCCTGGGTGAGGAATCAGCTTCCCAAGAACACACTCGCAAGGTCTTGAAGATGATCGATCGAAATGATGATGGTTAAAGGGTCGAAGATGCAAAGACAAGATCGACGAAGAAGGTGAAGGGGTGAATATGCAGCGGATCGAAGAAAATGAAGGGGTGAATGATGCAGTGGATGAAAAGAGGATCGAAATGAACTTCTAAGAGAGATGAAAATCTCTTAGACTTCAGGCTCAAATTCAACTTAGATATGACACACTAAGAAGAAGACAAGTTGAGAAGATATTACACACTTCTCAGATCAAACAAGTAGAAAGAGGTTTTTGATTTAAAATGTTTGATGATTTGCAAAAGAGAAATACATGGTCTTTAAATAGGAGAAGGGGGGACGAGATAGGGAAGAGAAAACCGTAGACAGCCTTGCAAGTTCAAGTTCAAGTTCATGCAAGATGTCTAGGAAATGACAAAACAATAAATGCAAAGTTTGAATGAGAAAGAGATAGAAAATGGGCCAAAGCTTTGTAATGGGCTTTGGACCACGACTTGGGCTGGCAAAGGGGGTCTAAAAATGTTACTTAGGCCTCATTAAAAACCTTGTCAAGAAAACCCAATGGGACAAAACTTGACCAAGGGAAAAAGAGCACCAAAGCAACACTTTACCCTTTACCGAGCACNGGGACGAGATAGAGAAGAGAAAACCCTAGACAACCTTGCAAGTTCAAGTTCAAGCTCATGCAAGATGTCTAGGAAATGACAAAACAATAAATGCAAAGTTTGAATGAGAAAGAGATAGAAAATGGGCCAAAGCTTTGTAATGGGCTTTGGACCACGACTTGGGCTGGCAAAGGGGGTCTAAAAATGTTACTTAGGCCTCATTAAAAACCTTGTCAAGAAAACCCAATGGGACAAAACTTGACCAAGGGAAAAAGAGCACCAAAGCAACATTTTACCCTTTACCGAGCACCTTGAGCTGTGAGCAATATCATAGTGGTTTGAGCCATGTCTTCTTGGTTCTTGTCCAGCTCCTTGAGTAGTCCACTGATAGCTTGGTTGAACCTCTTAGACCGTGACCTTGTTATAGGACCGTTCGGAACATACAAGGTTTCCTGCAGAACGCCTTTTTCTTTTGGCAGAACGCCTTCTTCTTTTGGCAGAACGTCTTCCTCTTCCGATGCTTCCTCTGGTTCGAGCTGCTCCTCTGCTACAAGCTTCTCCTCAGGTCGATGTTCTTTGGTTGAGCTAGCCAGGGACTCATCATCACCCGTTCCCCTTCTAGATAAAGGTGACCATCGATCTCAAATTAATTGTCTTTACTCCACACCCCTTCACTTCCTCTCCTGTCTTTCTTCTTCATAGTAACGGTTTCGTGTTTAATGGCCATTCATGAGCGTCGATGATCTCTTTTATGATCCAACACCCACTACGCTTTCTTCAATTGCGGTAAGTTTCAGTCTTATATAATGTTGTCGCTTACAATTTCATGCTTCTAAGATTGTACTTTCGCTTTTACATTACTTTTGAATAATATGGATTCCACCTTCGTTTCATTCGCAAATCTCAAAGCTGGCCGTCTTCACCAACAGATCGTTGGTAGGATGCTTCGTCATTGGCCTGCCCGTAACGTTAAAAAAGGTGGCCAACTCATGGGCGTTGATTTCCTTCTCATTGATGAGAAGGTATAAATCATGTTTACTTTTTCTTAACTTTTTCCGTTTTAGTCAAGTTTATCTAATTGTCAACTTTGTGCAGAGTACTGTCATCCAAGGGACGATCAATGTTAACCACCTTTCAAAATTCGAGAATTCTCTGCGTGATGGGGCAATATATGTTTTATCCGACTTTGAAGTCACAAGAAGCAATTCCCGTTTTAAGCTCACTGATTCCCCTTTGTCAATACGTTTCTCACCTACCACTGTTTTTGATCATGTTGATGAGTCTTTTGGTCTTATTCCAAAAGAGTTTTTTTAGGTTTCGGACTCATGAGCAAATGGTCTCTCTTGCAAATACCAATACAGATCTCCCAGGTACGTCGTCGTTTTCCACTTTTTCCGCTGTCTAATGGTTTCTATATGTACTACATCTCTGTCTATTGTTTTTCATGCTCTGTTTCTCATTAGTTGTCTTCTTTTGCAATTAAATCAAAAGTCATGTCCGGAATAAGAAGCATGTTTTGCCTGATTGTCTTTTGTTCTCCATTAAATTTCTGCTGTTTCAAAAGCAAACCTAAATTATTTTCAATGTCTATGCTTTCTCCTATTTGTAATATATTGCCCGTTTTGTTATTGTTTGCAATTTTGTTAGTTATGCAAGTTTTGTTTTTCATCTACCTTATTACGTCTTCTTGGGTTCTCACATTAGATGTCATGGGTCAAGTATGTTCCACCAAAGCTTACCGAAATGGAATGACACAAATGTTGGAGAGGATGTTAGTCATCCTCTCTCTTGAAAGGTCAGCCCCTCATCCTTTTCAGACACTAATTTAAATAGAATTACATGTACCTTCTTGATTATTTTGGCCGCATGTATTCTACTATTACAGTGGGGGGAAGGTACGATTGAGTGCTTTTGATGACCACGCAACTTCCCTAGAGAAGATTTTCAGCAAGAACGAGGATGGGGCTTATATATTGTTAGCTACAAATATAAATCCAAAGTTATTTGGAGGTGAAGCAGTTCATACCCTCTGCTATCTTCTCACTTTTTTTTAGTTCTAATTTTTTGCTATCTAAATCTTGCATGACAACTGACTCAAGTGTTTTTCCAGGTGAACTTTACCTCAACGCCACGTCTGGGACAAAATTCTATTCCGACGGAGACGTAGCAGTAACGCAACAGTTTCTTGAAAGGTATTTAAATAGTGTACTCTAAATTCTTTATATCTACTCATTCATACTCTGTTGTTTATGTTTCTTATCTATCATTAACTAAATGACCAAGCAGACTAAAGGGGAAAGAAAAGGAAGGCACAAACTCAATTGCACCATTCCATGGAGTTTCGAAGATTGAACATGTTTCCATTGATGAACTGAACCAGTTTGTTGCAACCGGAAATCCACAGGTCAATATAAGTTACATCGTATTTATTTTGTACAATCCACGGTCGCATTAACAACACTCTTTTTGTTTTCGTGTTGTAAAATTGTAGGAGATTGAATTCTTATGCAGCGCTATAGTAACAGTAATAGACATTCAAACTCAGCGTGGCTGGAGTTTTATATCATGTGCTGCATGTGGGACGAAAATGGTGAAGAAGATGTCTTCCCTCACATGAAATAACTTCAAATGTGGCTCTACTACTGCAATTGGGGATGTCAAGTACGTTTATTTACTGCTACACTATTCCCGGTTTTAAGTAATTTGCAAGTTTATTAACATATCCATTCTCTTATGATGTCATAATTTGGAAGATATCGTGTGGAACTGGTTGTACACGACGGCCTCACGACCGGCGTTTTTGTAGCGTTTGATAAGGACATGGTCAAGTTAACCAACATACAGGAATCAACTCTCACTTCTCAGATGGTATTAAAATACTCTCTGTATCTTTCAATGGTTTTCCATTTCTTTCAGACCTTTAATGTCAACAATCTACAACATATTTGACTCTAATTTCGTTTTGCTTACGCCAGGCTGACGCTGACCTAAGCACAGAATCTGGAGGTCCTATACCAAAAATAGTCTCTGATATTGTTGGAAAGAAATTAACATTCCAGATTAAGCTCACTGATTTCAATTTCACTCCTCACCATCAGTCATTCACTGTTTCACGTATTTATGAAGCTTCTGAGATGACTCCTGGTCCAACTTTCAGCGAGGTAAGATCAAGAACACATCTATATAACCCTCCGACAAATTACCTCAAGACTTTTGTTAAGTTCTTAGTATATATATACATAGGCACAAGCTGGAGAAAATGTGGATTTAGGTGGACAACTGCCTGCTACCAGTCCAAGTGGGCTACACTTGAACAGCACATCAGTGGATAAAGTTTTGCCGGTAAATTCCATTGGTTCTGGCGTTTGTGAGGACGAAACTTCATCGTCGGAAGCAAGGAACATGAAGCAGAAGAAACAGAAATTTAACTAGCCTACTCCTGATGCATTTTATTTTCATTTCTTTTCTCAACAGACTTTGGCTGCATTTACCAAGTGTTGTCAATTTTCCCCCTTTTTGGAGTTTCATTGCATTGCTATATCATTGTTATCGTAATCTGTTAGAGATTTGAATTGAATTTTCAATTTCATGTTCTACATTTATAATGCAGACATGTTTACATTGAAATATAAGTATACGACCAAATTCAATAGTGTAATTGGCAATTACAGTGTTTATACACACAGACAGATAAGTTACAAGAAAATCTAGGATCAGCACATAATATATTGGCACAAAATCTCCTGTTTTCTAGCTATTTCCTAATATCTAAGATGTACAAATATAATATGACCCTGTAGAAGTTCTTCTTCGTTTCACACCCTGTTCTGTTGTAATTTAAAACGTTATTGTTTGCAGGAATAATTAGGAAGGCCAATTGCAGAACATAAATTGTTTGAACTGCAAATTACACAACTCTTCCTGATTTAAAAGGACATCAACATGAGAAATCTTTTTTTTTAATTTTTTAAAAAAATAAAGAAGGTTCTAAACATTAACTTCCAATATTGGAGGAAAAATAGGAAACAATAAGTTGGGAAGTTGATTGCTTGCAGATGATACTGAAGAAATCACGAGTAACATGATGCTAAATGAATTATGAAAGTTAAAGAAGCTCCAAAGAAAAGAAACATACAAACGAAATGAGTAGTCATAATTACCTTCTTTCCTGTAGACTTAGCTATTGCTATTAATCAAACCACAACACGAAGAAGAACTATAATCCCGATTACTTGTAAATCTCATCATAATCCCGATTGTCTTCTACTTTTATATTTTTGACCTCATGTTCTGCAGGTAATAAACATTAAAGTTAAGAAGAACTATATGTGTGTTCTTAAATTTAAAACCCCTAATCTCTCCTTCTGGAAATATCATTAATATTTAAGTTTCGCTTTACTCCAAATACTATCAAACTAAAGGAAACGTTACACATTAGTAACCGCTCAGTAAGAAAATAAAAAATCACAATTACGAATTGTTTTTGCCTACTTTGTTCTAAACTCTACTTGTAAACATGATATCCCCTTCGTGACTCACAAAATTATCAACAAGTGTTGACTACTAGCACAGTTAGAGACGTATTCAAAATATGAAACAACGAGAAATTGGTGAAAGGAGCACACAGACTAACGCCAGAATTGCTAAACGCAAAGGAAAACTAAAGGCAGAGAACAGAGGTTTGAAGACAAGTAAGTTCCAAATTGCTTTTCTAAATATGGTAATCACTTGCACCTTCCAGTGTCACTTTACTAACCACCAATGTAATCTGACCAACTCTCCTAGATGCAAAGTAACACCAACCATGGCTAAGTCAAAAGGACTACATCGAAGCACCTAATCTTACGAAACTTGGACAAGAATCAGTAGCAAAAAACAGTAAACTTCTTGACTCGATAGACGACTTTATTTACTTAGTTATACACAGTCCTTTTATATTCTTTTTACAATGGTCAGGTCTATACACAAGAGCTAGGAAATTGCGACGTGCAATCATGGTAGCCAAACTCAATACCAAAAAACCAAAAGGTACAGGGAGATTTTCTAATTTGCATACTTACTTAAGTTCCATTTATCCCTGTTTGTACGAAGAAATACTGTTACTTTTACTCTTTCTTAATCGACCACATAACTAATACATAAAACGCCAAAGTTACAGCAACCAAGAAAGCGGACCCATCTACTACCACCGGTATTGTCACTTGCCAATTTTGTGCCGCCCTGCTCTGGAAATCTGAAACAAGGAATCAAACAATGTGTTGTCAACAAGGGCGTGTTAGATTACCAAAAGTGCGTCCTACACCCCCAGAACTAGAGAAGCTCTACAATGAATCATCAGACTATCGTCGTAACATCCGAGTATTGAACTCAATGCTAGCCTTCACATCAACTGGTGGTAAAGTTGATCACACAGTCACAGGCACACAAGGACCCTATACTTACAGGGTCCATGGCCAAAATTATCATTCCATTGGGTCTCTGTTACCTGAGGATGGAAAACAACCCTGTTTTCTACAACTTTACATTTTTGATACCAGAAATGAAATCCAAAATCATATGCAGAATATTACAGGGCCAGGAAAAGGGAAACCAGTTGATGAAGAGATAGTTGGTATTTTGATAATGATGCTAGATAGAATAAATGAACTGGCAAAGGTCTTCAGGAAAGCAAGGGATATATATGAGGATGGGGAATACTCCGAATTCAATATCAAATTAGTCAGCCAAGCAAAAAAAGGAAGACAGTATGACTTACCTACTGCAGATGAAATTGCTGGTTTAGTAGTTGGCGATTTCAGTACAGCAACTGCTGGTCGTGATGTCATCCTCCAATTTAAGTCTTCTCAACTACAAAGGATAAGTGATCAACATTCTCTTTATATGAGTCTTCAGTACCCTTTACTGTTTCCCTATGGTGAATCTGGATATCATGAGTCAATTGCATATCAGTCTTCAGAAGAGAGCCAAATAAAGCGATCATACATGACCATGAGAGAATACTACGCTTACCAGATTCAGACACGCTTATCAGAAGGTATGACTATTACTAAGGGAGGAAGATTATTTCATCAATACATTGTTGATGCCTACACAGCCACAGAGCAAAAAAGACTACGTTTTATAGCTCTTAATCAAAAGAAGTTAAGAGCTGATTTGTATAACAATGTCTACGATGCTGTTGAGAGAGGAGAAACAGATGCTAAACGAATTGGAAAAAAAATAATATTGCCATCAAGTTTCACTGCAGGCCCACGATATATGGTAGAGAAGTACCATGATGCCATGGCTATATGTAGATGGTTTGGAAATCCTGACTTATTTATCACCTTCACAGCTAATCCAAATTGGCCAGAACTTACAGAACATCTAAAAACATATACGACAGAGGGATCAAACTCAAGGCCTGACCTACAATCTAGAGTCTTTAAAATGAAACTAGAGGAAATGCTGGCCGATTTTAACAAATGAGTCTTTTTCCCTGTTCCTGTAGCAGGTATTTCATTTTATTTACAACCATCAGTTACATATGTTTATAAATCTTAAGATGAAAACTTAGCTTTAATACAATTTGTGTTATGTAGTTTTCTACACTATAGAGTTCCAAAAACGTAACCTGCCCCATGCACATATCTTACTCTGGCTAGAAGGTTCAAACAAAAACCCAGAACCAGCTCTAATTGATCAATTCATTTCAGCTGAATTACCCGATAAGGAAACAGACAGTGAAGGCTTCCAACTTGTAGAGCAGCATATGATGCATGGTCCTTGTGGTTTAGATAGACCTTACTCACCATGCATGGAAAATGGTATATTTATAAAAAGTACCCAAGAACTTTTGTGGACAACACTACCATTGACAGATCTGGTTACGTTGTCTACCGCCAGCGAAACGATGAGTCCAAATTCCTTTTCAAAGGTCTAACAAGATTAGACAATAGCCAGGTTGTGCCGCATAACCTTAATCTCCTGAAAAAGTATAAGGCACACATCAATGTCGAGTGGTGTTGTAAGACTAGCGCAGTTAAGTATCTATTCAAATATATTACTAAAGGAGTGGACAAGGCTACATTTGTGATTGTCAGACCATGTGAAACGAAAAAAAGAAAAGGGTCGCAAAAAGAAGAACATCAAACTGTTGATGAAATAAGTGAGTACCTAGACTGTCGTTATGTCTCTGCATGCGAGGCCGTATGGAGAATATTTGCATTTCACATACATCACCACAAGCCAGCAGTTATACGACTTCAAATACATCTTCAAGATCAACAGAGATTACTATTTGATCAGTTGCAATGGTTAGAAAGTGTTATATCAAGAGAAGATGTAGAGAAAACAATGCTCACTGAATGGATGGCCACAAACAAAAGGGAGAAAGAGTTAGCTGACCCAGAATATACAGCAGAGAAAAAGGCCTACGACCTTACATATGTTGAATTCCCTAAATATTATGTCTGGAACACCACCAAGACCTGGACAAGGAGAAAACAATGTTTGGCTATTGGGAGAATAGTGCATATTCACCCATCAGCAGGAGATTTGTTTTATTTCAGAATCTTATTGAATATAGTCAAAGGTGCAACATGTTTCGATGATATTAAGACAGTGGGTGGAGTAATATATGCAACATATAAAGAAGCATGCTACATCAGAGGACTATTAGATGGTGACAAAGAGTGGCATGATGTTCTAAAAGAGGCATCACAATGGGCAACATCATACCAAATACGGTATATTTTTGTTACGCTGCTAATCTATTGTGAAGTAGCAAACCCTCGAGAACTTTGGAACAAAAACTGGAGATACCTAGCAGAAGATGTGCAACATAATCGAAGGAAAATGTTCGATTTTAGAGCTTTGGACCTAAACGATGTCGAGCTTGAGCAATATGCTTTAATTGAAATCGAGGAGCTATTACTGGAGAATGACAGGTTGCTGTCAAATTTCCATGACATGCCACTGCCTGACAAAGCTATTTTGAAAAGAATCAGCCATCGTTGTCTTGCAGAAGATTTGCAAATTGATGTCGAGAAAGAGAGGGATGACCATTCCAGATTATTTCCATCACTAAATGAGGAACAAAGAGAAGTATATGATGCAGTCATGAAATCCGTGGAAAATAAGTCAGGGAAACTGTTCTTTCTACAAGGGACAGGGGTACCGGAAAAACATACCTCTATCAAACCATAATAGCTAAGCTTCGTTCAATCAGTAAAATTGTTATCCCAGTTGCCTCCGCTGGAATAGCAGCTCTGCTCCTACCTGGTGGAAGGACATCTCATTCACGATTCAAGATTCCAATCAACATCAATGAAGGGTCAACATGTGAAATAAAGGCTGGAACAATGCTAGCAACGTTAATATCAAAGGCTGATTTAATAATATGGGATGAGGCACCCATGGCACATAGACACGCGTTTGAAGCTGTGGGTCGAACAATAAGAGACCTAATAGCGTTAGACGACGAGACTGCACTGACCAAGCCGTTGGGAGGTAAAACAGTTTTACTAGGAGGAGATTTTAGGCAAATATTACATGTTGTTCCCCAAGGAAGTCGCCAGGACACAGTACAAGCCTCCTTAAATCGATCACCACTGTGGGGTTTCTGTCAAATATTCAAGTTGTCAATAAATATGAGGCTAAAACAGTCAGATGCAGCTTTTGCTGCTTGGATTTTAAAAGTGGGTGATGGTAATTCAGTGTCAGCAAGCACTACACCTGATGAACATGTTGGAGGGTGCAGAATAGCTATAGACGAAGGGTTAATGCTGCCAAATGGAGGAAACCATCTACAAGCGATTATAAGTGCTGCTTATCCAGCTTTCTCTCAATTCTTCAAACAACAAAAGTACTTGACCGAGAGGGCGATCCTTACTCCGCGGAATCAGACTGTTCGTGAAATTAATGACTTCCAGCTATCCATGGTGCCAGGCGAGACTAAAGAGTATTTAAGCTCTGATTCACTCTAGACAGAGCTGACACCAGCTGGCGATTGGAACAACTTATACACGGTGGAATATTTAATCTCCTTGGAGTTTCCAGGCCTACCAAACCATCAAATCCTGTTGAAAGTTGGAGTACCAATAATGCTCCTCCGAAATCTAAACCAGTAAAAAGGGTTATGCAATGGTACGCGGCTAATTGTCACCAGACTCGGTGTAAGGATAATAGAGGGAGAAATACTTACTGGTACCCATGTTGGTGAAATAGTACTGATCCCAAGGATTGTTTTGTCTCCTAATGACAGCAAGCATCCGTTCACTCTACGAAGAAAGCAATTTCCAATACGAGTCTCCTACGCAATGACGATTAACAAGAGTCAAGGCTAAAGTTTGAAACAAGTAGCTCTTTATTTACCACAATCAGTGTTCACGCACGGACAACTATATGTTGCTCTATCCCGTGTAACTTCCAATTCAGGGTTGAAAATCCTAGATGCTACATCAGAGAACAATGGTATTGATGGGGTTATGAATATTGTCTACAAAGAAATCTTCAACAACATAGCAACTTAAAGAGGTACGGAGAAAACAGTCCATCATAAACAACATACCATCCTATACTAACTTTGGCTTATATCTCTTCTTAGGAATGTGAAAAGTAGCAAAGACCATCCCAAAAAGACGATGCTACAAGTCTCATATAGCTGCAAAAGCAACATTCGAATTTTTGTTTTCTAAAAATTTACACTTACTTACAGTTGCAAAACTAATACTCCAATCTTGAAAAATTTTCATGAGACTTTCCTATTGTCAACTTCTACATTAAACATATAGTCCCCAAAGCTATGTACCACAAATGTCAACACATAGCTCCAACTGGAGGACCAACTGAATAAGCCGCAAACAAGTTAACGTAAACAAAAATTGAAAAAGAGTTTTTAAAAACACAGCATGATAAAATGATACTCTATTTTGATGAAATTACAAAAATATAAATCTACCTCAACTTCAAAGAAAGATAAAAACCACAACATGATAAAGTGATACTCTATTTTGGATAAGTATTTGAGCCAGACTCTATTAACTTAAATTATGAATGAAAATACATAATTCAAAAGAGTTAACGAAAACAAGTATACCAAAACGAAAATACATAATTCCTTACAGGTTTATGATCAAGTGAATAAGTCGTAAACAAGTTAACGAAAACAAAAATTCAAAAGAGTTTTTAAAAACACAATTCATAGTCTCATATATGATTACTAAGAATACATTGAAGATGTGTACAATGTCATCAAACATTCAACCCAAATCATAAGAAAACTCTAGCAACAAAGAAAGATATCAAAAAACAACCCACCACTTAAAATAGATGGACAAACAGGAGAGAAAAAAAGACATAATCGTAGAAAACCAACACTTACAAGAAACCGGTATTTTGTAAACAAGGGTTAACTTTATAATTGGAAAGTTAAAAACCGAAACTGAAAGTACCAAAAAATAGAGCTACCTAAACTTCAAAGAAAGATAAAATCACAGCATGATAAAATGATACTCTATTTTGGATAAATATTTGGGTCAGGCTCTATTAACTTAAATTATGAATGAAAATACCAAAGCCTATGTGCATATTTGGCTTCTATCAACAATTAAGATTCGACTCCCCAGCACCCCCACTAACCTGACGCTTATAAATGGCCAATATCACCGTAAATGCAATTAACAGACGTAAATTGATCCATTAGAAAATGAAATGGTAAAGAGACCACAACTAGGCCTGGGCATTTGGGTGTTCGGGTCGGGGTCAGGTTCGGGTAATTCGGATTTGGGTTTTTCGGGTTTACGAATATAGGATCCGCACAGGTGCTTATATAATTTCGGGTCGGGGTCAGGTTCGGGTAATTCGGATTTGGGTTTTTCGGGTTTACGAATATAGGATCCGCACAGGTGCTTATATAATTTCGGGTCGGGGTCAGGTTCGGGTAATTCGGATTTGGGTTTTTCGGGTTTACGAATATAGGATCCGCACAGGTGCTTATATAATTTCGGGTCGGGGTCAGGTTCGGGTAATTCGGATTTGGGTTTTTCGGGTTTACGAATATAGGATCCGCACAGGTGTTTATATAATTTCGGGTCGGGGTCAGGTTCGGTTCTTCTCGGGTTCGGGTTATTTGGGTATTAACTTTAAGAAACCTGTAATGTATCCAAAATATATCCAGTTATAGATAGTACCTACTCGAACATATCCAAAGTACCCACAAAAACCTGAAATGTACCCAGAAAACCCGAATAACCCGAAAAACAAATGAAACTGCATAACATGAAATCTTAAACAAATGAAACTGAGCATACCATGTCTCGCAAAATAACCATCCCAACAAAGAAAAGCATGTCTTAAAATCTTAAACATCCCAACAAAGCAAACGAAACTTAAACATCCCAGCAAAGAAAAGCATGTCTCGCAAATGAAAGAACGAAAGAAAGAAGAATCATCCCAGCATGTCAGTCTTTAACACATTATCCATATATCATGACCTCTTACATCAAACCAAACAGCGGAATTAGGTTTTGGAGATCTCATTTGAGAGTTTTGGTTTATAAAAGCCAAAGATTCTTGAAATCGGACAAAAATTGGCAACTTCGACATGTTTATGCAAAGTAAAGAAGATTCACAAGGATTCAAGGAGAGGAGATTAAGGCAAACGGAAATATGGCAATATATGTGATATCATGTATGTATAAATGTGTTCTCGGGTTCAAACAGATATCATCGGTTCCTCGGATTCGGTTCGGATAATACCCGATACCCGTGGGTATTTGGAAATGAAACCCGAGTGGTTATTTATACAGAAGCGGGTCAGGGTCGGGTCGGGTTTTTGCGGGTCAGGGTCAGGTCGGTTCTTCGGGTTCGGTTTATTTGCCCAGGCCTAACCACAACTATATAACAAGTACACTGGACACAACCAAAAGACATATTCAGACCAAAAAATAAAAAAAACCCAAAAAATGCCTCGAGAAGGAAATTTATCAGTCTTAGAAAGCTTACCACAAGATATTCTTGGGGATATCATATCCAGAGTTGCAAAAGGTGGCCGTGAAGATGTTCTTCATTGCATGTTAGTTTCACATGAACTAGCAATAGCCTGCAAGGATGAAAGAGTTGCTAAAAATCTCAGCCTAAAGCCCCTGGCCATGAATCCATTATCAACTTTAAACAACTATGAAGCAGTCATGGAGAGATGTCTACAAAATGGTAATGCTGAAGCACATTATATTGAAGGCATAAAGGAGTATTTCTACCACAACAACACAGACATCAGCCTCCATCATCTCGAAACATCTGCTGAAGGTTTGTATGAAAAAGGCATTTATCTATATGGGATACTCATGTTATGCAGGGGAGAAATAGAGAAAGGTAAACAATATCTGGATAAGCTTGCAACATCCGTGTTCCGGGAATAGAGTTTGGGTTATGTTCAGTAAACCAAAAGAGTGGATTTTATTTAATTTTGGTTTAATTAAATCCTGGTTTAATCAAATTAAACCAAAAACCCTTATTTCTCCTTCTAATTGTCGACGCCTCCTCTCTCCTTTTGGTGCTTTTGTCGTCATTTTCATCAGAGAGAGGGAGAGAAAGAGACATAACTCTTGGTTATTGAGTGTAAAGGAGAAAGAGAAGGAGATCAAGCTTTTTCCTTAGTGTTAAGAGAGAAACAGAACTGTCAGGGTTTGGGAGAAGGAGGATTCGACGGGTCAAATCATTTTGAAAGGTACTGATGTTTGGTATGGTTGTAGCTAAGAGATTTTAGTACACTCTCCGTTTTGCAGAAATGAATTTGGGTTAATATTCTAGGAGATATTGGCAGTTTCGTGGGGCGTTTCTTCTCATTCGCGGATTGAGACCAGCGGGTGTTACGGGGATGATTGCGGTTTCATCTATAATGTGATCGTGCTTAAATTTTCTGGTNTGGCTATTTATATTTATTGGATATTGGTAGTGTTTTCTGCTGATGATTGTGATTGTGGTTAGGTGGCTAGTGGATATGGGACCACTAGTTGTAGTTTATTAATATATATATATATTAGTTATTATTTATAAAAAAGGGTCGGTTGTTTCAGTTTGGTATCAGAACCCTTACGGTTCTAGGTTTGGGTTCACTAGGTTTCTGTTGTGATGTTTGGGATTGCATGTCTTGATTGATTATGTGAGTTAGTCAATTGTGTGTGGCATGGAGTCCTAGAACATCCTCTTCGAGCCTACAATATGATTGCATGGTGAGTTTGTATTTTTTCTGTATTTGTATTATGTTAAGATTGCTTGTTAGCCTCTGTTCTTGGAAGTGTAGTGGCTATAGGTGTTTGAGTTGTTGGTCGTGGATGGAGACATAGTCGTGGTCATAGTCGGGCGGGTCCCGAGGCTAGCGAGAGTGTGGTCCAGAGTTCCACGAGATGGTACGTCAGAGGGTCACAAGCGTATTAGGAGGGACCAGAGGGGGTTAGCCGGTGAGCGTGCCGGGGGTGCTGAGAACCCAGGTGTGGGGTTGCAGCAGGTGGAGCCCAGGGTCGAGATGATCGCTTGGCGGATCTGTTGGGGTGCTGTTGGAGCGGTTACCGAGAGGGGTACCAGTGTAGGCTCCAGTTGTGCTGCATATGGTGGGGTGCAGCCGAGGGCTGCGGATGTTGAGGACTTTCCACCTTATGTTAAGAGGATGGAGCGGTTGTAGATGACCGGTATAAGATTATTCTCAAGGGGTATCAGACCTAGAGAGGCGGATAGGTGGACATATGCAGTTGGAGCAGATATTTATCTGTTTGGAGGTTAATTGGATATTAGAAGTTTAGTGGGCAGGTGTAACATTGCAATGTTATACTCGGACCACAAGAGGTACTTTGTGTCAAGAGATGTTTATAGTTGTTAAGGATTGTTGCTCCTAAGGGGATGGTGATTCCCCTGAATACCGATAGCTCGAGGGGCTGAGGGCTCCGAGAGTGGCAGAGGGGATGATGTTCCCCTGAGGGGATGAGTAGTTCCCCTGATACCGAGATCTTGAGGATTGTGGTCCAAGAGTGAGACGGTATAACTCGAAGACGTTGGTCTGAGAGTGAGATCGGTATGACTCGAAGGTTGCGACCTAAGAATGGAAGAGTTGGGAGCAAGCAATGTATAGAACGTGAGTATAAACATAACGACGGAATGTAGACCTCGAGAGTGATGGTGGTTTAATCTTGGATTTTAGGATTATGTTGGCCGGTGGGCCAGGGTTTTATGACCAGAGCGGTTATGAATGTTGGCTGTGCGCCAGGATTGTGAGACCGGTGGTGCTGGAGTCCCGGGAAGGGGAGTTACAGCAGGTTTGAGCCGGGAAAGGCATGTTTGCCAGATACATAAGTTCACGAGAAGCCTTCATGGAAGGATAAACTAATCGTTGCGACGATGTTGGATGAAGTTCATTGGAGATGGAAAGGGTTGCTAGATTCAAGGTTTTGGTAAGCTTGTTGGAGGGAATAAGTCAAGTGGTTTGAGTTAGCGGCCTGAAAAGCATTTGAAGCGGTGAATCAGAATATGCGAACGTATGGTACTTGTTTGTTTTATTATGTTCGTATTAATGATTTGCTGTGGAGAATTGCCAAGCGGAAGGAATAAGCTAACTTGTGGAAGTTTCCCTAACTGGCAAGTTACTAGAGGTTCTTGGAGGAACAAGAGGGTTGATATTCAGGTGGCGGCGAGTTGATGTTGGCATACTTGACTATTTGTTTAGTTGAGCTGAGGAAGTAACTAGAGAATTTATGGAGCAAGGGATTCATACGTTCTAATGTATCACCGTGGAGAGCACCGGTGTTGTTTGTTAAAAAGAAGGATGGGAGTTTCCGGTTGTGCATTGATTATCGGGGTTTGAGCCGGGTCACTGTGAAGAAAAAGTACCCTCTTCCTAGGATCGATGAGTTGTTGGATCAGTTGAGGCGTGCTACTTGGTTCTCTAAGGTAGATCTGGCGTCGGGTTATCATCAGATACCGATAGATGAGGCAGATGTGAGAAAGACGGCTTTCAGGACGAGGTATGGGCATTATGAGTTCATGGAGATGCCTTTTTGGGTTGACTAACGCGCCAGCAGCGTTTATGAGATTGATGAACAACATGTTTCAGGAGTTTCTGGATGTGTCTGTCATCATTTTCATTGACGATATTCTGGTATTTTCTAAGAGGCCTGAGGAGCATGCAGTGCATTTGAGGGCAGTTTTGGAGAATCTGCGGGAGCAGAAGTTGTTTCCTAAGTTGAGCAAGTGTAGTTTCTGGCAGCGTGAGATGGGTTTTCTGGGTCATATTGTTTCTGCAGAGGGGGTTTCTGTAGATCCGGAGAAGATTCAGGCTATCAGGGAATGGCCTAGACCACAGAATGCCACAGAGATCAGGAGTTTCCTTGGTTTGGCAGGTTACTACAGGAGGTTTGTGAAGGGTTTTCANGCGGTGAATCAGAATATGCGAACGTATGGTACTTGTTTGTTTTATTATGTTCGTATTAATGATTTGCTGTGGAGAATTGCCAAGCGGAAGGAATAAGCTAACTTGTGGAAGTTTCCCTAACTGGCAAGTTACTAGAGGTTCTTGGAGGAACAAGAGGGTTGATATTCAGGTGGCGGCGAGTTGATGTTGGCATACTTGACTATTTGTTTAGTTGAGCTGAGGAAGTAACTAGAGAATTTATGGAGCAAGGGATTCATACGTTCTAATGTATCACCGTGGAGAGCACCGGTGTTGTTTGTTAAAAAGAAGGATGGGAGTTTCCGGTTGTGCATTGATTATCGGGGTTTGAGCCGGGTCACTGTGAAGAAAAAGTACCCTCTTCCTAGGATCGATGAGTTGTTGGATCAGTTGAGGCGTGCTACTTGGTTCTCTAAGGTAGATCTGGCGTCGGGTTATCATCAGATACCGATAGATGAGGCAGATGTGAGAAAGACGGCTTTCAGGACGAGGTATGGGCATTATGAGTTCATGGAGATGCCTTTTTGGGTTGACTAACGCGCCAGCAGCGTTTATGAGATTGATGAACAACATGTTTCAGGAGTTTCTGGATGTGTCTGTCATCATTTTCATTGACGATATTCTGGTATTTTCTAAGAGGCCTGAGGAGCATGCAGTGCATTTGAGGGCAGTTTTGGAGAATCTGCGGGAGCAGAAGTTGTTTCCTAAGTTGAGCAAGTGTAGTTTCTGGCAGCGTGAGATGGGTTTTCTGGGTCATATTGTTTCTGCAGAGGGGGTTTCTGTAGATCCGGAGAAGATTCAGGCTATCAGGGAATGGCCTAGACCACAGAATGCCACAGAGATCAGGAGTTTCCTTGGTTTGGCAGGTTACTACAGGAGGTTTGTGAAGGGTTTTCAAGCAGAGCACGTCCGATGACTAAGTTGATAGGGAAGGATGTTCCTTTTGTTTGGTCATAGGAGTGAGTGGAGGGTTTTGTAAGCCTGAAGGAGATGTTGACTGCTACGCCAGTGTTGGCTTTGCCTGAGCAGGAGTTGGAATCTCTGGTAGGAGAGATCAGTGCTTTGAAGTTATGTGCTGTGTCTTAGGAACCGTTGGGTTTTGAGGCGGTTGATAGAGCAGACCTGCTGAATAGGGTGTGGCTGGATCAGAAGAAGGATTTGGGGCTGGTGAATGCCTCAAAGGATGTTGATTCAGAGTATAAGGTCTCAGATAATGGAACTATCTTGGTGCACAGTCTGGTTTGTGTGCCCAAGGATGAGGAGTTGAGGCAGGAAATCCTGAGAGAGGCTCACGCGAGCAAGTTTTATATTCATCAATGAGCGACTAAGATGTATCGTGATCTCAAGAGGTACTATTACTGGGTCGGGATGAAGAAGGATGTAGCTAGTTGGGTCGTGAGGTGCGATGCGTGTCAGCTAGTGAAGGCTGAGCATCAGGTTCCTGGCGGTTTACTGCAGAGTCTACCCATTCTAATTGGAAGTGGGATATGAGCACTATGAATTTTGTGGTAAGATTGCCAGTGTCATGGACCTTTGATGTTATTTGGGTCATTGTGGACCGATTGACTAAGTCAGCACATTTTCTGGCCATTAAGAAGACTGATGGAGCAGCGGTCTTGGCTAAGAAGTATGTGAGAGAGATAATCAGATTGCATGGGNTTGACTATTTGTTTAGTTGAGCTGAGGAAGTAACTAGAGAATTTATGGAGCAAGGGATTCATACGTTCTAATGTATCACCGTGGAGAGCACCGGTGTTGTTTGTTAAAAAGAAGGATGGGAGTTTCCGGTTGTGCATTGATTATCGGGGTTTGAGCCGGGTCACTGTGAAGAAAAAGTACCCTCTTCCTAGGATCGATGAGTTGTTGGATCAGTTGAGGCGTGCTACTTGGTTCTCTAAGGTAGATCTGGCGTCGGGTTATCATCAGATACCGATAGATGAGGCAGATGTGAGAAAGACGGCTTTCAGGACGAGGTATGGGCATTATGAGTTCATGGAGATGCCTTTTTGGGTTGACTAACGCGCCAGCAGCGTTTATGAGATTGATGAACAACATGTTTCAGGAGTTTCTGGATGTGTCTGTCATCATTTTCATTGACGATATTCTGGTATTTTCTAAGAGGCCTGAGGAGCATGCAGTGCATTTGAGGGCAGTTTTGGAGAATCTGCGGGAGCAGAAGTTGTTTCCTAAGTTGAGCAAGTGTAGTTTCTGGCAGCGTGAGATGGGTTTTCTGGGTCATATTGTTTCTGCAGAGGGGGTTTCTGTAGATCCGGAGAAGATTCAGGCTATCAGGGAATGGCCTAGACCACAGAATGCCACAGAGATCAGGAGTTTCCTTGGTTTGGCAGGTTACTACAGGAGGTTTGTGAAGGGTTTTCAAGCAGAGCACGTCCGATGACTAAGTTGATAGGGAAGGATGTTCCTTTTGTTTGGTCATAGGAGTGAGTGGAGGGTTTTGTAAGCCTGAAGGAGATGTTGACTGCTACGCCAGTGTTGGCTTTGCCTGAGCAGGAGTTGGAATCTCTGGTAGGAGAGATCAGTGCTTTGAAGTTATGTGCTGTGTCTTAGGAACCGTTGGGTTTTGAGGCGGTTGATAGAGCAGACCTGCTGAATAGGGTGTGGCTGGATCAGAAGAAGGATTTGGGGCTGGTGAATGCCTCAAAGGATGTTGATTCAGAGTATAAGGTCTCAGATAATGGAACTATCTTGGTGCACAGTCTGGTTTGTGTGCCCAAGGATGAGGAGTTGAGGCAGGAAATCCTGAGAGAGGCTCACGCGAGCAAGTTTTATATTCATCAATGAGCGACTAAGATGTATCGTGATCTCAAGAGGTACTATTACTGGGTCGGGATGAAGAAGGATGTAGCTAGTTGGGTCGTGAGGTGCGATGCGTGTCAGCTAGTGAAGGCTGAGCATCAGGTTCCTGGCGGTTTACTGCAGAGTCTACCCATTCTAATTGGAAGTGGGATATGAGCACTATGAATTTTGTGGTAAGATTGCCAGTGTCATGGACCTTTGATGTTATTTGGGTCATTGTGGACCGATTGACTAAGTCAGCACATTTTCTGGCCATTAAGAAGACTGATGGAGCAGCGGTCTTGGCTAAGAAGTATGTGAGAGAGATAATCAGATTGCATGGGGTGCCAGCGAGCATTGTGTCTGATAGGGATTTTAAGTTCACTTCTGTGTTTTGGAAGGCATTTCAGGCAGAGATGGGCACTAAGGTGCATATGAGTACAGTTTATCATCCCCAGACTGATGGACAATCAGAGAGGACGATCCAGACGCTGGAGGATTTGCTGAGGATGTGTGTGTTGGATTTGCTAAGAGATTTTTGTACACTCTCCATTTTGCAGAAATGAATTTGGGTTAATATTCTAGGAGATATTGGCAGTTTCGTGGGGCGTTTCTTCTCATTCGCGGATTGAGACCAGCGGGTGTTACGGGGACGATTGCGGTTTCATCTATAATGTGATCGTGCTGAAATATTCTGGGAAGCTTCTGGACGTATATACCTTGCTTTTCACCGGAGAGATTAGAAAGTTAACGGTTAGTTTTGATTTCGTGGTTTCACTTGTGAGGTTGTTCTTTTCTGTTTTTCTGGCAGTTTGTTTTCAATATTTGTTTGTTGTTGTGATTGGTTGTAGGAGCAAGTTTGGTTGTTCTTGGATATTGGAAAGCCTCTCATTTGGTTGTATTTAGTTTTGTGAATCACTTGTTAAGGTAAGTGCAGGACCATGGCTTATCTAAGCTGGAGATTTCTCTAATCTGCTTGTTTATGTGTTGTTTGGCTTGTTGATTGTTGATTGTTGATTGATGATTGTTGGTTGATGGTTAGAGATGTCTCTATTGCTTGTGTGTATAGCCCAGTAGATGGGAGGATTGCCTTACTGAGTGTTTATTAAATACTCATGCATTGCAATATGTGTTTGTGGTGCAGGTAAAGGCAAAGTGTGACCGTGGAATCAGGGCGATGAAGAGGAGGATGTTATAGTGGTTCGCTTGGTTGTTTGGCTTCATNTCGACACCAGCAAATTGGGCATCGATCGACACTGTGGGGTAGTGTCGGTCGACACCAAGGCCAGTGTTGGTCGACACTCGGCTGGTGTCGGTCGACACCTCCCTTCCAGCGAGACGATGTTTGGTTTCATGGTTTGTTTGTTTTGTTTGTTGTTTGTTTGGAACATTGGAATCACTGTTGCTTGTGTATATAGCCCAGTAGATGGGAGGATTGCCTCACTGAGTGTTTATCAAATACTCATGCATCTCAATTTGTGTTTGTGGTACAGGTAAAGGCAAAGTGTGATCGTGGAATCAAAGCAATGAAGAGGAGGATGTTCTAGGGACTCGATTGGATGTTGTCTGGCATTGCTAGGTTGCTAGAGTTGAGTCATTAGAAACATTGCTAGGTTGCTGGTTCCTTGCTTCTTGTTGTTTTGTATTTGGATATTGCTTATGCTATGATATTGGATTTTTATTAGAATATTATTGGTTTATTATTGGATATTGGTTTTGTTATTCCGCTGTTGATTGTGAATGTGATTAGGTGGCTAGTGAGTATGGGACCACTAGTTGTAGTTTATTTATTTATATATATATATATATATATATATTTATTATTTATAAAAAAAGGTCGGTTGTTTCAGTTTGGTATCAGAACCCTTACGGTTCTAGGTTTGGGTTCACTAGGTTTCTGTTGTGATGTTTGGGATTGCATGTCTTGATTGATTATGTGAGTTAGTTAAAAGTAAGGAGACGGGAATGAGATTACACCAAAGTTGAAGGAGCTAAACTTAAAACTTTAAAACCTTTTTCACAAAGGAGTCAAATGGCCCTAAAAGCCGACGAAATTTTAGGCCCACGGCCTACTAACTAAACGCAAGAAGTAGCAAACATACATTCAAGTCCAATTTTAAAAATTTAGGCTCCGATTGAACCATATAAAAACAAGAAAACACTAATTAAATAAACAATATTCCGAAACTTTTTAAAATATTATATATAGAAATTACAGTACTTAAGGCGGATCAGTTACAAAGATGCAAAAACAATAAAAGAAAAACTTTAATACCCCACTATACCATTACACAAATATGAAACGGAAACGAGTGGAAAACAATGTGATTTAAACTTTACACAATCATAAAAACATTTATGGTGGACTTATCAAAACAACTAGCCACTATCTATATATATAGCCTCGATATAGTTCACACCTATACTAATACTCAAAGTAAAAAACTACAAACATATAGAGAAAATGGCCAACTATCAGAATCGAGAGTATACGTTCTCATATGAAACTCTACCTAGAAGGTTACAGAGCGCGAATGCAATTTTCCTGACAATAAGAAGGCCACAGAACAGCAACTCGAGATCGAGATACCTTACCCAAGTGATGGCGACGAATTGACATTGGCAACCTTCAGAAGCAATGTTCTATACCAGCTAATATCTCATGCTATACCAATGAACAAAGCAAGAATAAGGACAGGCTGGTTCCTGCAATTTGTCAACGCAGTCAGAAGGACAAATATTCCAAGCACTAGGACTATTCTTATAAACTTCACAGTTACAGTTTATAACATCCAGGAAAACAACATCGTCAACATAGAGATGGTCAGAGCCAATCTACAAACATCAAAGAGACCACCAAGCAAATCAGAGGAGGATGAAGACTGCGTTATTTGTTTGGAATCATTTAGAGGGGATGCTGAAGTCAACACACTCAAATGTAACCATATCTACCACCATCAATGTATTGTCACTTGGCTACATGAAACGACAAATTGTCCAATTTGTAGGACAACAGATCTATAAGAAAAGAATAACAAAAAATATATGCCATTTTTACAACTACATTGTGTTATTCTCTTCACAAAAACTCATTATCATTACTCATTAGACAATAGACAATCTAACAGGGCGGGAAAATGAAACACCCTCTAAAAAATTGAAAAGAAATTAAAAAAAAGAAAGAGAGTTTAATTTAAACAGCGAATAAATCTAAAATAAAGTCCTTTTTGTGGAAAAGAATATACACCATATTTCAAGCCAAAATTATTTACCACTACTTAAAAGGAAAAATATTTCCAACACAAATGAAGCAAAAAAAACTATAAAGACCTAGAACACATTAAACAAATAAAGGGGGAAAAAATTATAAAGAATAAGAGGGGTCGGACACTCAAATAGAAACGCATTCTAAACGGACAACAGAGTACTATAAATTTACATGAGGTCAACAAATGTTTATACAAATCTAGAAAAATAATTCAACCACAGTTCTTATTTATTCCCTGAAGGACATAAGAATTCCCATTGTAATTTCCTTTAAAAAGTTATAAATGTCCATAATTTTAAAACGTAACAAAATATAAAAGGATTGAAAATAAAAATCAAACCCCACTAAACAAAATAACTCATACAATGAAGTTCTAAATTAATGATTAAGAAGGTAACAAGCAAAACTCATAACGACGTCAATATCAAAGGTCCCAATTAAACCAAAGAGTGGCAGCTAGACATTAATATTTTAAACACAAAGAAACATAACTGCAACAAACATCGACTCTATAAAGAACGAATGAAAGAATTGTAGCAAAATATACTCTCCAACTTCCGAAAAATGCAACGAAACACACCCTACTCACTTGACCAACTACCAAATGACATGCTTGGAGATATCATCTCAAGCGCTGCTAGGATTTCAAGAAAAACGGTGAGGCATATGATGCTAGCATCACCAGACCTTGCAAAGGCAGCCCAAGATCATCGAGTGTACAAGAATATCAACCTAAGACCACTAGCAATGCATCCACTAGCAGCAATAAGCAAGTACCAAGATCTAATGGAAAAATGCATTGCAAGTGGAAATCTAGAGGCATACTACATCAAAGGAATCCAGGAATATTTTCACAACAACAACACAGAAGAAGGGTTGGAACACTTGAAAAAGGCAGCAGAAGGTAATTATGCAAACGGTATTTACCTTTACGGGATTCTGAGGTTGTGCAGGGGTGACACCGAAGAAGGCCAACTTTGGTTGGAAAAACTAGGCTGGAAAGAAGACAAAACAAAGGCCGATCAGTGCTGGAAAAATAACAAGAAGTCCTTACACAAAATTAATGTGCAAAAACTACAATGCTACTTCACTACATTGAGAGAAGTTCAACCAACCATCATCTGTAGTCTCACTGACATGGAAAATCGATGCCCTCATTGCTACTACTACAAACAAATGGTGAAATTTGTCTACTTTTTTTAGCTAAACGATCGACAATATAGTTTATAAATGTTACCATCCTTTAATAATGACCAATTGTTCCAATGAAAGAGTTCTTTACAAGTTTTTTAATCTAATGTTATGTCAATGTGTCCAATCTAAGACAATTGAAAATACAGCAAAAAAAAACAACTTATTACAAACAATCGCACAACATGCCAACATAAGTCAATAGAGATTACGAACAAGAATATACACGAAGATAAAAATATTACCAAAATCGTGTTTACATATAACAGATAAAATTGCTAGGCACGAAGAACAACTTCAAAGACAAAAACAGTAAACAAAAACAAACTCGGAAAAGTACAAAAGGGTAAACTAATCATAACAGGAGAATCAAGAAAAACAAAAACAAAGAAAACAGGATGAAGGTAACGAATCTAAAACAAAGTAAACCTAATTTGGCACATGTTGACATATCTATCACCAAACTTGAAAAAAAAAATGTAGACACTAGAAAAGCAGAACAGAGACGAACAACAAAAATTAGCAAATCAAATCGAGGCATAGCCAAAGCTTCGGAAAAGTAGCAAATAAACACAAGAAGTAGTCGAATTACAGAATCAATACATATGCAAACAGAAATCCACAAATAATGAAAAAATTTAAAACAGCAAATCAGAAAATAGAGTAAAAGCACCGAGATAATGAGATGGTCCAAATGAAACTAAAATTACAACAACATTCTTAAAAGTGTCGATTACTTAATTAGAGAATGAAATGTACACATGGGAGAACCAATTAACACAGAAGATCAACAAACTAACCAGTATAACAACAATTATCCACCACCGATTCGAGGGCAAAACAAAACCTTTCCAAAGCCACCAAAGGAAAAAAAAATCAATATCGACAAAATGAATTCTTCAAAACGAAAAACGCCGATCAAAATAAGATCTACAACCCAACTAATATCATTTAGATCAAAATATTGATACACAACATCTCGACCAACAAACGATATACGACAAAGAAGATAAAACACAACTACAAGACAAATAAATCTCAAACTCAAATCAATAAAACCCAATACACAATTACCTTTAAAGGCCTAAACAGATATTTGGGCCCAATCAATGTAGGAACAAAATATATATATATATATATATATATATATATATATATATATATATATACCAGAAAGTAGGAAAATTAAATAGCTTATAAAATAAAAAAACTTACAAACTTTGAAATATGCAAATTAAACCAAATAACTGAAAAACAAATATGCAATTTAAATAACTTAAAACAAAACCAAATTTAAAAATAAACACAAGTAATATACAATAAAATTGTATAACTACACAGTAGATTATACATAATGGAAAAAAAGCAAGCAAGAAAGTCAAAATGACCATTTGAAAAGAAAAAAAAAATGCAACCAAGATATAAAGAGAAAATAACAAAACACTTTTTAAATATCCACCAAAAATACATAATCCACTCTAATCAAGCTCCCACACTAACCACAGGCCAAATACTAGACAATGACAAAATGACCAATAATAATAAAATAAACACAAGAAACAACTACTACAAAACAACAACCTTAATACACAATGTTAACTTCCAATGATAATTATTTTTAAAAAAATTTATCAAAAAACAGAAGCTGATCTCAATTTTTGAAAAAAAAAAAAATATATATATATATATATAATTAAAAAAGCACCCAAAACATATATAAAAAACAGACATAAAGATGAATTTACATAACCAAAAAAAAAATCGATCTCATCATTTGAAAATCTTTAGTCCGAGTCGAAACCAATCTGATCTATCTCTCTAGATAAATGTGGTTGTTGAAACATATCTATCTAACCAAAATCACCATTTTCCAAAAAAAAAACAAAAAATAGTAACCAATATATAAAGAGAAAATAACAAAACACATTAAAAGATATCCACCAAAAAAACACATATTACACCCTAATCAAACTTCCGCGCGAAGCACGGACCAAATACTAGACAAAGACAAAATGAAAAAAATAATAAATTAATCACAGATAACAACTACATGAAAACAACAATTTTCAGTACACAATGTTAATTTCTCATCATAATTATTGACAAAAAACATTAAAAAAAAACACAGAATATGATCTCAAATTTTGAAAAGTAAACAGCACACTAAATTATGCTTACTAGAAAACCTATTTATTTAAAAAGTACCCAACAAACATCATAAAACCCAAATCAAATACAAAAACAGACATTAAAATGAATTTACATAACTAAAGATAGTTTTAGCAACAATTTAAGTTTTAAGTAAATAAAAAAATAAATAACTATTTAGAAATGAATGAAGTAAAATAAATGAAAATTAGAAAATAGTCAAAAAAAAAATACAATAAATTTCTTTAACTAATAATGTTATTAGCATTAACACTATATAATGTTATTAATAATACAATGAAATACATCAAATACACAACAAAACACTAATATGTCTGGAAACCAATCTTCAAATATAAAACAATTAACAACAACTAAAACAAAAAAAACCACTTTCCAATTATATATTTTTCATTGTTTAATTTATTTACGTGTAGTTCTCCAGAATTTTCATACCTACCGTCGATTTGACCGAATCTAACGGTCGTCAATGAACTCTAACTTAATCCTTCTTCCCTTAATTTTGTACATGTCGGGGATAAAATCTCTCTGAATAATTAAATATGATTTAACAAAATAAAAAATTGGGGGAGGTTTCGGTGGATCTGAAGAAACAACGGAGGTGGAGAACAGATCCGACTTATTCGCCACAAGGTTTCCAAAGACCGTCGAAAAGAAAACCTCTGGTTTTCAATCACCGTTGCTTCTATGCAATATCAAAAAGGTTTCCTAGATTTATTCCAGATCTATGCGGAATCACAAAAGGTTTAACCTTCATTTACTGTCCAGAGCTTACGATTTTCTAATTTCCGTTTTATTCTATTCTCCTTTACAGATTATAGATCTAGAAATCTTTTAGTAGCTTTCTATGTTCAAAGGATTGTAATCGATTGTACCAGTTTTCCCTTTTTTATGAACATTTGTTCAATTGGTTGAAATTGATATTCTCTTCTTATTTTCAGGTTGGGATCTTCTCCTTTGTTGAATCGATTTGTAAAAGTATGTAATTTTCCATTGTCTTTAGTTTCTTAATTATCAGTGTTTTCTATTTCTTTATTTCTATTGTTCATGCATAAAAAAAACGGAAACTAAACCAATACTTTTTATCAATATAGAAACGATTGACATGGAAGTTAAAGGATTCATATGTCGCATCCAAGCAAAGAACGTTAAACAGAAGTTCAGACAACAAGGTAAGCAAGAACAAAAGAGGTGAGCAAAACACATAAAAAATTAGCATCTTTACTGTTCTATATGTCTTACACTTTCTCTTTGAAAAACTGAACAGAACTAAAAACTATGACTTTTTATTTTTTAAACAAAAAAAACGCACAACATCTTTACAAAATTATGTTGCTTTGAATATATTAACTTAGGTATTCAACTGTAACATCCGTGAACCGGAATCCCGGTTTGGGAGTTGCATCGATCGATGCAGATGGTGCATCGGTCGATGCATGTTCAATTCTGTGCGTTTTGACTTAAGTCAAACGCTGCGTTTGGGTTAAGGAAAACCCTTAGATGCGAGTTTTGTCTCATTCATGGTGGTGTGGCCGTTTTTGAGAAAAGAGAAAGAGAGAAAAGTTGTTCTTGAGTGTTCTTGAGAATTCTGGAAGATTGGAGGCGTTCCTGTGGAGATCTGTAGCTGGGATCGTTGTAGGAGCTTCCTAGAGGCTTGTTCTTGCTTGTTTAAGGTTCAGATTCTTCTGTGGCAAAGGTAAGTGCATGACCATGGCTTATCTAAGCTAGAGGATTCTTTAATCTGCTTGTTGTGTGATGTTAGGCTTGTTAGTTCGATGCTATGGACGTTAGGAAGCTTTCTTGTGGCTTGGGATCGAGTGTTGTGGTTGTAGGAACGAAGATCCAGCGAGAAGTTTCGGGGAAATCACGGTGCTCGACGTTGCGTCGATCGATGCATATCTTGCGTCGGTCGATGCAAATGCGAGGACGGCGTGTAAAACTCTCGGGTTTTCGTGTTACGTCGAGCATGCGTCGGTTGATGTAGATTGGGTATCGGTCGATGCAAGTTACACTTGCATCGGTCGATGCAGCTTCTGTGTCTATCGATGCTTCCCCATTTGGCATCGATCGATGCATGTGTGGCGTCGTTCGATGCTGAGTCCTGTTTTGTTATTTGTCGTTTGTTGATTGTTGTGTGTTGGTTATTGATACTCTATTGCTTGTGTGTATAGCCCAGTAGATGGGAGAATTGCCTTACTGAGTGCTTATAAAATACTCATGCATTGCAATATGTGTTTGTGGTGCAGGTAAAGGCAAAGTGTGATCGTGGAATCAAGGCAATGAAGAGGAGGATGTTCTAGGGACTCGGTTTTATGTTGTCTGGCATTGCTAGGTTGCTAGAGTTGGGTCATTTAGAACATTGCTAGGTTGTTGGTTCTATGATTCCTGTTGTTTCGGATATTGATTATGTTGGAATATGGTTATACTTTATTATTGGATTATTATTGAATATTGGTTGATTATTTCCGCTATTGAATGTGTTTGTGGTTAGGTGGCTAGTGGGTATGGGACCACTAGCTGTAGTTTATTTTATTATATTATATTTATTATTTATTATTT
>NC_025704.1:28770946-28771065 GCF_000633955.1 Camelina sativa | reverse complement strand
GACTTTGCGGCTATGCTAGCACAGGTGTTAGAGCGGTTACCACCAGTGGTACCTGCTCAGGCTCAAGTAGTGCCACCAGTGGTGGCGGAGGAGCGACAGCCAGAGGCTGCGGATGTGGG
>NC_025704.1:28770283-28770940 GCF_000633955.1 Camelina sativa | reverse complement strand
GAGGTTTTTGAGGGCTCTACGTGATGAGTTGAGAGTTCACTGTAGAGGGCGGAGTTATGCTACGCGTGCAGAGTTGGTTGAGACTACAGCAGAGATTGAGGAGGATATCCGGCCACAGTCAGTGGCGGTAGCTCCAGCAGTTCAGCCTAGTAAGGCTCAGCAGCAGGGTGGTTCTAGCAGGGGCGGTAGGCATGCTCAGGGAACCAAGAGGAAGTGGGAGGCTACGCAGAAGCCGAGTGGTGCGGGTTGCTTTGGTTGTGGGAGCAAGGATCACAGGGTTGCTAGTTGTCCCAAGAGGAGTGTTCCGACGACAGGACCTCGGGTATGTTATCATTGTAGGGAGACATGGCACATCCAGCCTTTTTGTCCCAAGTTGCGGCCGGCAGCAGTGGCAGCGTTGCAGCAGGTGCAGCCTGGAGGTCAGCAGGTGGCACGGATTGAGCAGACGTCACGTGCTTACACGACAGTAGAGACTGGTGGAACCAATGCCGGGGCGATCATAGGTATAATTTCTGGTACTTAATCTTTGTGAATTTAGTAGGGTCAGATTTTATGTTTCCTGTGATAAAGTGTTAGGTTCTCAACACATGAGGTTTGTGTAGGGACCTTGTTGGTGGGCGGGTTTAAGTCCCACGTTATGTTTGATTCTGGAGCTTC
>NC_025704.1:28764953-28769180 GCF_000633955.1 Camelina sativa | reverse complement strand
GATTGGTTGCATCGGCATAGGGTGCATTTGGATTGCCATCAGGGTAGAGTGGCGTTTGAGCGTTCAGGAGGGAAGTTGGTTTTTCAAGGTATTAGACCGACTTCGGGCAGTCTCGTGATCTCAGCCATTCAGGCTGGGAAGATAATCGAGAAGGGCCGTGAGGCTTATTTGGTTACTATATCTATGCCAGAGTCAGTGGGGAAGTCTACGGTGAGCGGAATTCTGGTAGTAGAGGAGTTTGAGGATGTGTTTCAGTTTTTGCAGGGATTACCACCATCTCGGTCGGATCCTTTTACCATTGAACTGGAACCAGGGACGATGCCGTTATCCAAGGCTCCTTACAGGATGGCTCCAGCAGAGATGGCAGAGCTGAAGAAACAGCTAGAGGATTTATTGAGTAAGGGATTCATCCGTCCTAGTGTATCACCGTGGGGAGCGCCGGTGTTGTTTGTGAAGAAGAAGGATGGGAGTTTCAGGTTGTGCATTGATTATCGGGGTTTGAACCGGGTCACTGTGAAGAACAAGTATCCTCTTCCTAGGATCGATGAGTTGTTGGATCAGTTGAGGGGTGCTACTTGGTTCTCTAAGGTAGATCTGGCGTCGGGTTATCATCAGATACCGATAGATGAGGCAGATGTGAGGAAGACTGCTTTCAGGACGAGGTATGGGCACTATGAGTTTGTGGTGATGCCCTTCGGATTGACTAACGCGCCAGCAGCGTTTATGAGATTGATGAACAGTGTGTTTCAGGAGTTTCTGGATGTATCTGTCATCATTTTCATCGACGATATCCTGGTTTATTCTAAGAGTCCTGAGGAGCATGCAGTGCATTTGAGGGCAGTTATGGAGAAGCTGCGGGAGCAGAAGTTGTTTGCCAAGTTGAGCAAGTGTAGTTTTTGGCAGCGTGAGATGGGCTTTCTGGGTCACATTGTTTCTGCAGAGGGGGTTTCTGTAGATCCAGAGAAGATTCAGGCTATCAGAGATTGGCCTAGACCGCAGAATGCCACAGAGATCAGGAGTTTCCTTGGATTGGCAGGGTACTACAGGAGATTTGTGCAGGGGTTTGCAAGCAGAGCACGTCCTATGACTAAGTTGACAGGGAAGGATGTTCCTTTTGTCTGGTCAGAAGAGTGTGAGGAAGGCTTTGCAAGCCTGAAGGAGATGTTGACTACTGCGCCAGTGTTGGCTTTGCCTAAGCAGGGAGAACCCTATGTGGTTTATACAGATGCAGCTAGAGTTGGTTTGGGGTGTGTTCTGATGCAGCATGGGAAGGTGATTGCCTATGCTTCGCGGCAGTTGCGGGTGCATGAAGGCAACAATCCTACTCATGATTTGGAGATGGGTGCTGTAGTTTTTGCCCTGAAGATTTGGAGGTCTTATCTTTATGGTGCAAAGGTACAGGTGTTTACAGATCATAAGAGCCTGAAGTATATATTCACTCAGCCTGAGCTGAATTTGAGACAGAGGCGGTGGATGGAGCTTGTGGCAGATTATGATTTGGAGATAGCCTATCATCCTGGTAAGGCTAACACGGTTGCAGATGCTCTGAGTCGGAAGAGGGTAGCTTCGGCTCAGGAGCAGGAGATGGAGTCACTGGTAGGGGAGATCAGTGCTTTGAGCTTGTGTGCTGTTTCACAGGAACCGTTGGGTTTGGAAGCAGTAGATAGAGCAGATCTTCTGAGTAGAGTGCGGTTGGCTCAGGAGAAGGATTTGGGGCTGGTGAATGCCTCTAAGGATGTGGATTCAGAGTATCAGGTCTCAGATAATGGTACTATCTTGGTGCACGGTCGTGTGTGTGTGCCCAAGGATGAGGAGTTGAGACAGGAGATTCTGAGAGAGGCTCATGCGAGCAAGTTATCCATTCATCCAGGAGCGACTAAGATGTACCGTGACCTCAAGAGGTACTATCATTGGGTCGGGATGAAGAAGAATGTGGCTAGTTGGGTTTCGAGGTGTGATCTGTGTCTNATAAGAGCATGAAGTATATATTCACTCAGCCTGAGCTGAATTTGAGACATAGGCGGTGGATGGAGCTTGTGGCAGATTATGATTTCGAGATAGCCTATCATCCTGGTAAGGCTACCACAGTTGCAGATGCTCTGAGTCGGAAGAGGGTGGCTTCGGCTCAGGAGCAGGAGATGGAGTCTCTGGTAGGGGAGATCAGTGCTTTGAGCTTATGTGCTGTTTCACAGGAACCGTTGGGCTTGGAAGCCGTAGATAGAGCAGATCTTCTGAGTAGGGTGCGGTTGGCTCAGGAGAAGGATTTGGGGCTGGTGAATGCCTCTAAGGATGTGGATTCAGAGTATCAGGTCTCAGATAATGGTACTATCTTGGTGCACGGTCGGGTTTGTGTGCCCAAGGATGAGGAGTTGAGACAGGAGATTCTGAGAGAGGCTCATGCGAGCAAGTTGTCCATTCATCCAGGAGCGACTAAGATGTACCGTGATCTCAAGAGGTACTATCATTGGGTCGGGATGAAGAAGGATGTAGCTAGTTGGGTTTCGAGGTGTGATGTGTGTCAGCTAGTGAAGGCTGAGCATCAGGTTCCTGGCGGGTTACTGAAGAGTTTACCCATTCCTGAGTGGAAGTGGGATATGATCACCATGGATTTTGTGGTGGGATTGCCAGTGTCACGGACCTTTGATGCTATTTGGGTCATTGTGGACCGGTTGACTAAGTCAGCACATTTTCTGGCCATTAAGAAGACTGATGGAGCAGCGGTCTTGGCTAAGAAGTATGTGAGGGAGATAGTCAGGTTGCATGGGGTGCCAGCGAGCATTGTGTCTGATAGGGATTCCAAGTTCACTTCGGTGTTCTGGAAGGCGTTTCAGGCAGAGATGGGCACTAAGGTGCATATGAGTACAGCTTATCATCCCTAGACTGATGGACAGTCAGAGAGGACGATCCAGACGCTGGAGGATTTGCTGAGGATGTGTGTGTTGGATTGGGGTGGCCATTGGGCAGATCACCTGAACCTGGTAGAGTTTGCTTACAACAACAGCTATCAGGCGAGTATTAAGATGGCTCCTTATGAGGCTTTGTATGGGAGGCCATGTCGTACACCATTATGCTGGACTCAGGTGGGGGAGAGGAGCATGTTTGGTGCTAGTTTTGTTCAGGAGACCTCAGAGAAGATTCGGGTTCTCAAGCTGAACATGAAGGAGGCTCAGGATAGGCAGAGGAGTTATGCAGATAGGAGGAGGAGAGATCTTGAGTTTCAGGTGGGAGACAGAGTGTACCTCAAGATGGCCATGTTGCGGGGTCCGAACAGGTCATTGTCAGAGACTAAGTTGAGTCCGAGGTATATGGGTCCATTCAGAGTGATTGAGCGGGTTGGACCAGTGGCATATAGATTGGAGTTACCTGAGGTGATGCGTGCATTCCATAAGGTTTTCCATGTGTCTATGTTGCGGAAGTGTCTCCGTGAGGGAGAGGAGGTGTTGGCTAAGATTCCTGAGGATCTTCAGCCTAACATGACTTTGGAGGCGAGACCAGTGAGGGTTCTCGAGAGGAGGATCAAGGAACTTCGGAAGAAGAAGATTCCTTTGATGAGAGTCCTGTGGGACTGTGATGGTGTTGAGGAGCAGACTTGGGAGCCTGAGGCAAAGATGAAGGCAAGGTTCAAGAAGTGGTATGAGAAGCAAGCCGCGACTTGAGCTTGTTTAGCCTGGTCCCATCTGTAATCCGTGGCTGGAGCGGGAATGGAGTATTCCAGCCCATCTCTCTTTTTACTCGGTCGCTTGGGGTGGTTGGTTGTGCGACTCAGTAACAAGATAAGATGGTGTTTGGGGTACAAAGTTTCCGTGAGGCAGGGTTTTGGAGGAAATTTTCCTGAAATAGAAGTTTCCAAAAGTGGGAAGTTTCCAAAAATGGAAAGTGCTAAATATGGAAAGTTTTACGGGAGTTAGAATTTGTCCATTTTAGCGGTGGAGAGCCTTGGAGGGGCTTGTGTGTGGCCTTAGTGGTGGACTTTTGAGTCAGTGTGCCCGTGTGTGGCAGTCTTTTTAGACATTGTGTGGTCTTTGTGACGGGCTTTTTAGCCAGAGTGTCTTTGTGACGGTCCTCTTTAGGATGTTCAGAACCGTTTGCTCGCGACTCTTGGGGGACTTAGGTTCTCCTAGTACTGCCATATTCAGAGACTCTGTGACTTGGGAATATGGTTGGTATATCGACTTCGGATGACGACCCGGGGGCGCGCTGTAGGGTGGCAACCCGAGAGACGAGTTG
>NC_025704.1:28760750-28762181 GCF_000633955.1 Camelina sativa | reverse complement strand
GTCCTCTTTAGGACATTTGTTTGGCCTTGGTGGCGGTCCTCTTTAGGACATTTGTTTGGCCTTGGTGGCGGTCCTTTTTAGGACATTTGTTTGGCCTTTGTGGCGGGCTGTTTAGCCAGAGTGTCTTTGTGACGGTCCTTCGGGACAGATGGTTTGTGACGGTCTTTCGGGACAGATGGTCTTTGTGACAGTCCTTCGGGACAGATGGNGGTCTAGGCCCGATGAGGAGCCAACATTATGGCATGCAGACTTAGGTCTGATGAGGAGCCAATAAAAACTCAAGGTTTAGGCCTATGAGTCAAGGAAAGTCGAAAAGTCGAGAGCAAATGACGCCTGGAGCATGAGTCTATCGCCTAAAGGTGACCTTCTGTAGATCAGTCGGAGGAGTGCGGGCCGTGGAGACGGTTGCACGAGAGTCCTTGGCTGATGGTTGTTCGAGATTCGAGGATGAATCTAGTTTGGTGGGGGAGAATTGTAACATCCGTGAACCGGAATCCCGGTTTGGGAGTTGCATCGGTCGATGCAGATGGTGCATCGGTCGATGCATGTTCAATTCTGTGCGTTTTGACTTAAGTCAAACGCTGCGTTTGGGTTAAGGAAAACCCTTAGATGCGAGTTTTGTCTCATTCGTGGTGGTGTGGCTGTTTTTGAGAAAAGAGAAAGAGAGAAAAGGTTTTCTTGAGTGTTCTTGAGAATTCTGGGAGATTGGAGGCGTTCCTGTAGAGATCTGTAGCTGGGATCGTTGTAGGAGCTTCCTAGAGGCTTGTTCTTGCTTGTTTAAGGTTCAGATTCTTCTGTGACAAAGGTAAGTGCATGACCATGGCTTATCTAAGCTAGAGGATTCTTTAATCTGCTTGTTGTGTGATGTTAGGCTTGTTAGTTCGATGCTATGGACTTTAGGAAGCTTTCTTGTGGCTTGGGATCGAGTGTTGTGGTTGTAGGAACGAAGATCCGGCGAGAAGTTTTGGGGAAATCATGGTGCTCGACGTTGCGTCGATCGATGCAAGTGCGAGGACGGCGCGTAAAACTCTAGGGTTTTCGTGTTACGTCGAGCATGCGTCGGTCGATGCAGATTGGATATCGGTCGATGCAAGTTACACTTGCATCGGTCGATGCAGCTTCTGTGTCGATCGATGCTTCCCCATTTGGCATCGATCGATGCTTCCCCATTTGGCATCGATCGATGCATGTGTGGCGTCGGTCGATGCTGAGTCCTGTTTTGTTATTTGTCGTTTGTTGATTGTTGTGTGTTGGTTATTGATACTCTATTGCTTGTGTGTATAGCCCAGTAGATGGGAGGATTGCCTTACTGATTGTTTATAAAATACTCATGTATTGCAATATGTGTTTGTGGTGAAGGTAAAGGCAAAGTGTGATCGTGGAATCAAGGCAATGAAGAGGAGGATGTTCTAGGGACTCGGTTTTATGTTG
>NC_025704.1:28747903-28760612 GCF_000633955.1 Camelina sativa | reverse complement strand
TGTATAGCCCAGTAGATGGGAGGATTGCCTTACTGAGTGTTTATAAAATACTCATGCATTGCAATATGTGTTTGTGGTGCAGGTAAAGGCAAAGTGTGATCGTGGAATCAAGGCAATGAAGAGGAGGATGTTCTAGGGACTCGGTTTTATGTTGCCTAGCATTGATAGGTTGCTAGAGTTGGGTCATTTAGAACATTGCTAGGTTGCTGGTTCTATGATTCCTGTTGTTTCGGATATTGATTATGTTGGAATATGGTTATATTTTATTATTGGATTATTATTGAATATTGGTTGGTTATTTCCGCTATTGAATGTGTTTGTGGTTAGGTGGCTAGTGGATATGGGACCACTAGCTGTAGTTTATTTTATTATATTATATTTATTATTTATTATTTAAAAAAAAAGGTCGGTCGTTTCATCAACACTATTAATTCAGTTATTTTCAGTTTTTGAATTGTCCTTATCAGTAACTTTGTTTTTAAAAAAAAAAATTTAAATTTATGATAAATTACAATTACTATTACTACATCAAGTAGCTGCAGTTTGGCAGGTGTCTATCAAATGAGTAGCATCTGTCTTATTGTCATTTTCAATACTTTAGGGCATATTTCTTTTGCTATCTATGACATGTTATAATTTCAATGAATTGTTCACTAATTTAATAAGTAATTTTAATGTTTAGTTTTTATACTTTGTATTTATTTTTTACCAAAAAACAATAGATTTTAAAATAACAATTGTATATTAATTGTGGAGATGTTTCTACATATACATAATATTAAAACTTATGGAAAATAAATAAATGTTTAAATCGGAACCAATGCATGCAAGTCTCCAAGTCCAATAAAAAACATTTGACACACTTCCACAGAAACAAGATTTGATTCTCTTAATTTTTAACATTCCAATAAAAAAAAAGTCAGACCTTTTACATTCCACTAGCATCCAACATTTATTACTCAGGTTTTAAAAACGTTTTTCGGTTTTGAAACAAAAACTCATATTTCATCTTCCATCTTACTTACTACTCATCTTCCATCTTTCTTACCACTCATCTTTCATCTTCCTTACCACTCACCTTTCATTTTCCTTCTTCTATTCAAGTCATAGAACAAAAATTTAATAACCATGGTTGCATACATAGAAGAATTGAATTAGACAAAGAAGAGAATGAGTATTGCTGTGAAAATACTCCGGCTGTGGACACCACATCTAATATTCGGAGAACCCATCTATAAATGTTTGATTTTGGTGGATGAAAAGGTAATTTAAATTTCTAATTTTTGGTTCTGCATGTTAAATTTTTATTAAATTATATTTATATCATTTGCGTTTCATTTTTTTATGTAGGGTAAAAGAATAGATGCTAAAATCCAAGCTCGCCATTACTTCGATCTATTCGTAGACATATTGGACCAAGGAGAGTGGTTTCTTTTTTATAGGTTCAAAGTGAGAGAAAGCCAGCAAGAGTCAAGGAACTCAAACAATCAATTCGAAATATTGATTACATGCAAAACAAAGATCACCCCAATACCTCCCAGGTCTTCAAACAATTTTTTTAATTTAACAGATGGAACAAAGTTTGAAAATGCTACACCAGATGAGAGAAACTGTTGTGTTGGTAAATTAGTAACCCCTATAATGCTTTAATTGTTTAATGTTCACCAACTGCTTTTGATTTATGTTTCTAATCTTTTTTCCCCTTTTTCTAGATTTTTGTGGAAAGGTCTTGACAGTAGGAGAACGTCGCTATATTAGTTTCCTTGATTACGAAGGTGGATACAATGGTCAGAAGAATGTAGTTCCTTTAACGGTTATAGACATCGAGTAAGTAATCTAACTTACCTTAAAAATTACTTATAAAAAGTATCTCATTTGAATTTTTTTAAAAATGCACACGCTCATAAATAATCGTATTATTTTCCTCATCTTTCTCCTCTTAAGTGGCAAGGAGATTGATTGTATTGCAGTAGGTGAAACCTGCTTGGAATTTATGTATAAAATGGATAGGATAGTTGCAGACCCTACCTATGAAGGTGAACCAATAATGTGTATGCTAATGTTTTGGAGAACCTCTTCCTTTGCAGGTATTATCATGTCAGTCAAAGTTAATTATACAAAACAGTCCAAAAATTGTATAATATACTATCTAACCTTACTTTTCATTGTTTAGGTAATCATTGTCTAATGTCTCAAATGAGATGTTCATATGTTTTTCTTGGTGACGAAGTCCAAGAATTTACAAGAGATCCCGCACTGTAAGTTCTTAGTATGTTTATTGAGTAATTTTAATATCAATTTCATAAGTGATTTAATTTATACATTATGTACCCTTTTTCCAGAGTTTATTATTACGAGTCATCAGATGATGAGGATTATGAAGGAACCGAAGAAGAAGAGATCGATTCTTCTTAGTAGTTGTAGTTGCCAAATCTTCGTATCAGATTAAGTGGAGAAGAAGAGAACAAGAAGAGAGCAAATATCAAGATGGTGGTCAAGAAATTGTGGGACATTGAAAACGGCGAGTACTTTTTAATAGTATGTTGAATATGTTGGTGTAATTCTTCAGCTTTAATTGCAGAGGATAATGAACTCTATCATCCCTACTATTATTGTTGGATTCTAAATTTATGTGTATTTGAATTACAGTTTGATGAAAGTTTAATATAAGTTTTGGTTAAAGGCTTAGGTCTAATGTTAACAAGTAAATTTCAAAAGTTGCCAAACAAAATCATGTTTCAACGTCCAAACACAAAGTACTATATAATAATGAGTTTAAGGTTTATTCTATAAATATAGCAATTTAGATTTACAAAAACATAGCACATGCACCAATATAAGACAGTAAAATAACAGCTTATTCTACTGAAATACTATTATTAAAAGGGATAAAAGTTTAGCATGTATACTCTAAAAATCTTTTAATGAAAAGATCCTGACAGAACAAGAAAGCAACATGCATATATACGTTTAATAAAAAATAAACATCTTACACATATTTTAAATTTATCAGTTTCTACACAATACTAAGTGTAATTAGTAAATTATACATATACGAAAATTATAATCTTATTTACTTTTAACTCTAAAAAACAATTTTCATATTTACAGAAGATGCCAACTCATTTCACTTTTTCTACACTTTAGTATAACTAATTTTCATATAGAGTTAAGTGTTATAAAAATAATCCTATTCTTCCACCAAAAATATAAAACAGTAAACTAAATTATACTTAATGCAACACCTATTTCTTAAAAAAACTGTCCAACAAAACAACATAAACAACCCAAATATAAAACAATAACCATAAAAATATTATATATAAACCCAAAATACAAAATTAATGCCTAAAAATAATAACAAATCAAATGAGGCAAAGAAATCCGTTGATAATGGATCAATAGAGCAAACAGTTGGACTGACGAAACCGGTCATTTTAAAAACCATGGTAAAATTAATATACAAAAATTTAGCTTAACAATTCATTCTCTTTGGTTTACAAATTATATGTTTTGTCTTCAAAGTTTCTATATTATATATTAGTTCTTATTAATTGTAAATTTTTTAAGAAAAATAATATATATATATAACTTCTTACATCATACAGTAATATTGTTAAAAAAAAACACAGGGCAGCGAAGATCAAAAGAACCAAAGAAATTACAACAAATATAACACAACCAAACAACAAAAAAAGGAAAATAACCGAAACCTCTAATTTTCATTGGGTAATTAAATAAGGTGTGAATCACCAAATTATACATATCTACCGTCAATTATATGCAATCTAACGGTCATAATTCAACACTTACCTAACCCTTCTTCTCTTTTTTTTAATAACTTGAAAATAATTAATTCTGTTATTTTCCTCCTGCTTTTTTAATCTTCCGCCGCAACTCTCCCAGATCCAAAAGGTTTTCGTCGATTTTTGCCTATCTCTGCCGCATTTAAAAAAGGTATTACGTTTCTTGACTGTTCCAAATCTAATGATTGCCTCATTTACCTTATGCTTCTCTTCTCCTTAACAGGTTTAGGATCTACAAATCTTATAGTTTCCTTCTATGTTCAATAGAAATCTCATGTACCAGGTTTCTCTTTTTTAAACCCATTTGGTCAGTTCATTGTAATCGATCTTCTCTTATCATTTACAGGTTTTCGATCTTCTCTTTTGGTGAACCGATTGTAAAAGTATGTAATTTATTATTCTATTAAGTTTCTTATTTTTGTTCCTATTTAATTTTGATAGAAAGAAAAACCAAAACTAAACTAATCAGTTTTATCTATGCAAAAAGGATTTTAATGGAAGCAAAAGGAATAATATGTGGCCTCCCAGCAAAGAACGTGATACCGAAAATCAAACAAATAGGTGAACAAGGTGAGGGAAGTCGTGCAGATGATGATGTGAAGGAGATAACAAGGGTAGAGTACAGAAAATCACTCGCCCACCTAGGCTACTTGATACGAATCGAGGAAGACGAAGAAGATATTGATCCACTGTACATGAGAATTATCCGAGACATCCAAAACAAACGCCCAAAAGTAGAAGGATCCTCACGAACTGGAAACGCTACTTGAAGATTGTACTGTTCGAATTTATTGTCTTTGTTATTTTGTAAACTTTGTTAATTATCCACATGTATGTTTAGACTTCGTCTACTTTTTAGATTTTTGGATCTCATTAGCTTAAAATCAAAGACCTTATTAAGATATGAGAATTAAGTCAACAAATTGTGTAGCAACGCCCGAAATATCAGGCGTACACATAACCAAACCTCTCCTTGAAGAGTGTTGAATTCTTATAATGAACAAACTTCTAACAATCAAACTCAAAAATAAAGTCGCCAAATATTAAAGGACATAGATGAACACACCTTTACTCTACTAAAGAGATTAAGAAATACTAATGATAAGGACAACATAAGAAAACCATAAAACACAACACACATTGAATCCATAAAAATCACTCAGCTGGAAAAAATAAAATTACAACTAAAAACACAAAAACAACTGAGAATATAGTTAGGAACACAAAAGAAGCCAACACATTTCCGTGTAAACAAAGTTGCAACCCAATTCACATTTACCTTACCATGACCAAAAAACAATTACGAGAATGAAACACATAATTAAAGTCCTCATAGTGTCCAACACTTTACAAAATACATATGACAATATTAATAAACAATCCAACCACAAAATGACAAATAATAAATAAGTAATCACGGCTAACAACAAAATTAAAACAACAACATCAACAACCAAATGTAATTTCAAATTAATTTTTTTTAAAAATACCTTTCAAACCAAAGAAGATGAATTTAATTGCTTTAATATAAACAATATAGAAAACTAAACTTTATGCAAGAGCTTTTAAAATTTTTAAAATGGCCAAGAAAAAAAACATAAGGAAGCATGATGAAACACAAAAAAGAAAAGAAAGAAATGAAATAACTAGACCAACATAATAGTATATACAACAAAACTGGTATTACACTTTAATCTTACTACCGCGCGTAGCGCGGGTCCATTGCTAGTAATTTATAAAACTTACTTGAAATCTACTGTTATTCAAAACATCACAACTTTTTTTAAAAATGTTATTTTGAATGATTTTAAGAGACTTTATGTTGTTTTTTAGTTGAAAAATATGAATGATAAAATCATACCCTTTTAGCTGGAATTTTGATAGATTTCAAAAAGAAAAACTCTCGGTACCTGTAACTTACCTCAATCAAATTTTTTCCTGTGAAATCATAATTGAGAGAGAATGGCTCTCTTTGTCTGCTGATGCTCTCAACTGGGAGACGATGATTCGCAGTCTTGTTCTTTTCTTTTTGTTCTGTTGAAACAAAAAGCAAAGAGCAAAAAATTTCATCACAAGAGCTTCATAGAAAGATGCATCAAAGACGGAGCCTATAGCATATGGTTCTTAAAGATGTTGCTGGTACTTGCAGAGAAAAACCAAAGAATGGTGAGAAAAAAATTTCAGGTTTAAAAGATAATTATCTGTTTCAGGGTTGATTCTTTCTTCTTTGTTTTATTTGGCTACAGACCTCAGAATTGAGCTCTGAAGGATGTTCTAGAAACGTGAGAACAATATCTTTCTAATGATACAAATATTGTCTATTGTTTCCTTGTTGTTTGATGGGAAATTGGTCTTAAAGTTGGCTACTCGCAGGTTTTATCATTCCGGATTTGTTCTGGAAAAGTGACTGTAATTTTCAAACTGTAAACCCAAATCGTGATCTGCTTTTTTTCTTTTGTCTTCGTATGGCTGTTGTTGATATTTTTACCAAATTTCATAATTTTCTGGGTTGGTTTGCTACTACATTTGTGCTCTGCATCAAAACTGATGAAAAAGGTAGAATTTTAGTTAGATGTCGTTGAAGAAATTGGAATCAAATTCTCCCTTTTTGTGTTGGGAAATATTCTAATAAAATCACCCAAAGTTTATAATAGATACTCACAGAATCACATTTCATTTACTTCTTTTTTTTTTCTTTGACAACACATTTACTTTTTTCTTTAATTAAAAAACTTTAAAAGATAATCAATTCTTCTAAAAACTCTTCAAATCTTGCAAAATTCCAAAATATTAAAATCCTACAAAATCCTTAAAATGTTAAATTCAATACCTCCTCTAAATTAATTGTGCAACAAAAATTGTGACATAAAGGAAAAGAGTGGTTTTTTCCTCGATAACACATTCCTAGTGTGATGTTTATTTTATTCTGTTATTTTCGATTGGTTTGAAAATCAGAGAAGCTAGTTACACATTATAAAAAAATGTTTTTTTGGATTTTTGTTTCATATAAGAGTATTTTATCTAAAGATTTAATAAACTCAAGTATTATATAACAATAAAAAAAAATATTGTAACTAAGATTTGACGAGAATGAGATGTAAAATTATTTTCTACTACAACAACATCATTTATTTTTAAAATATAAGTTTACAATATCGAATCTTAGAAAGGAAAAAAATCAATATGTGATGTAGCACATGCCATAACAGGCATAACTCAAAACAAAAGAGTTTGTTAAAACTTAAAACTAAACAAAAAGAAACACAAAACAACGTTATAACAAACTATTTGGATTTTTGTCTCATTTTAATTTTCCATCAATATCATCTAGTATACGAATGTATATGTATCTACATAACCCGAAAAGAGTTAGTTATATAACTTATAAATTAGACACTCCTACAACCACATTGGTTAAAACTAAATAAAGGAAACACAAAACACATTATAACAAACTCTTTCGTCTATTATGTTAATTTTTGCTATCATCTAATATAATATATAAAAGATATAAGTTATTATCTACCCAAGTACCCAACTAGAAGAGAGAGTTGCTTATAACTTATAACTAGAAAGTCTTACAACCACACGAGAGTTAGTTAGAAAATTAATAAAAGAAACACAAAACAAGTTGTAACAAACAAACATACACTCTTATCTTTCCCTCTTCAATATACTCATACGCTTCTTAGTTCTTCCACTGAATCAAAAGCCAAACACAATGTTTTGGTAAATGTTTTTTTAACCCATCACTCACCATACACAATTTATCGCTGGTTAATTTACAGAAGATATATAAACACATAGATTTTTTTTTTTTTTAAATTGTCAACAGTATAATTCATCTTTTTAATAAAGAAATTATTTACACAAGAGTTTATGTCATCCAAATCCAAGTACCAGCTCTAAATCTTAACAGTATAATTCATCTCTTTCTTATAAATGATACGGTTAGCACGAACATACTTTATTATAAGTTTATAACCACCAAAACTAATACGGAAGTGAATATTAAGTATCACAAAACTGTAACAGCTTTTTTTTTTCTCTGTTTAACTATAAGGAAAATAAGAAGAAGAAGATAAACTATCCTTAGTCTGAATCAGATTGCCCAAAGGTAAAAGTAGCCATCGAGACGTGGGTTGGTCCACACAGCGTGACCGATTCTACAGAGCATGCATGTGAATGTGATAGACATATAGGTATCAAACGAAGTTTGTGGTTGCAAATTGTAGACCAACTAGTATTTAAGCGAGCCTTGTTTCTCCAGCATTTCATCAACACAAGCTTATAACTCTCCCAATACATTAATTTTCGATCAAACAAATAATCAGTTGAAAGATGGAAGGCAAAACTTTGATTCTAAGTGTACTCCTAATGAGTCTGTTCATGGCACAAATTCAAGTTGACGCAAAGAGCTGCTGTCCGACCACCTTTTCTAGAAATGTCTATAATACTTGCCGTTTTTTTGGAGGTTCCAGGCCAGATTGTGCAATGCACAGTGGCTGCCACCACGTTGATGGGTCAAAATGTCCTGACGGATATATGAAGAACACTCTCGAAAACACAGGTAAATTGATCAATATTCTGTTTTATTAAGTACGTTATTTGTTTGCAAGACAAATCAAAATTTCATTCTTTCTTATGTCTTTTGAATCCTGATTTTTGTCTCAAGGTGATGCTGTCAATGAATATTGTAAGGTTGGGTGTACATCTTCAGTGTGCGGTGATTTAACCACTCTCCAGAACTCCGGTAAAGCAAACTCCAAAAACTCATTATCATGAATATTTCTTCTTCTTAATAATCGATAAGAGAATATATAAATATATATATATATATATATATATATATATATATATNATATATATATATATATATATATATATATATATATATATATATATATGATTCGTTTAATTTTTGATGACTAGCTGCAAGTGAAATCGTGAATGAAGCGGTTAAAAAATGTGTCAATGTGTGTTTTACGGTCTGCACCCACGGCTCGATGGATGCAGTCGAAACTGCCTAGATCGACAATCATATCCATCTTTCAAGAGACCACTTATATCTGGGTGAAGGGGGATGCTTATTTTTCATATTTTCAATAATTGTCATTTATGTGACAAAAATGTTAAGACTCTCATGATCGTATCTTAATAATTAAGTTGTTTTAAGTTTGTGCATATGCATAGCATGTTGTCAATCCTTAGATTGATATACCTTCTATTCTCTATGTTTTAAAAATATAATGATTGTGTCTTTATATATTTGATCTTCTTCGCTCAACCATTTTCAATTGCTTTATGCTTACAACTTATATCGTTCGTGACAACATATGCACTTAGCAAACGTTGACTGATAGTATGTACTCTCAAATTCTGGTTAAGGAAAACTTTAAGCGTCTAACTACTTTATTATATGAACCATTCAAAATGCCATCTATAGGTGGTGTTGGATAGAAGATCCAGGTTGATGAATTAGTTTTAATAACGATTTAGGGGATAAGATTATCATTTTTGGGGCATGGGAAATTCATTGGTGTGGGCAGAAAGGAAACTTATGTGTATAGTTTTCCCCAAAGTCATCATGCTAAACTGTTACTTTTCTGATATGGAAGCAACTCTTTGATAACAATATTACTACAATGCTTCTTCAGAAGTTGGAGTTATTGAAAACAATTGGAAGTACTCATTACCCATGTAAAGCTGTGAAAACCTCAACACGAATTTGCTTAGCTTGATAGAAATGCCAATTTCTACCGATTATACAGTGTAAAAAGTTCTTGGGATTGTTTTAATCTTTCTAGGATGTTACTTCTTGCAATAGCCTGAATATATCTTTGTCAACAGGCTCAATGTATAAGCTTCTACTTGTTTCTCTCGGTGTTTGTGATATCTTGTTTCTATCCGTGTCTTGGTCAGATTCCAATATGGTATCCTATTATGGAGAATTTTCTTGAAATGCTTGCTTTAAGGGTCTTTAGACCATCACCAGCCCATAACCGCTCTCAACGTTTCTTTAAAAAAAATATATATATATATATATATATATATATATATATATTAATCACAATTAATAGTAACTACTTAAAAGTCGAGACCTGTTGATATTTGTTGAGAATCGTTGCTTCCACAAAAAACAGAAGAAACGATTCTCTTTTTACTAGACCAAATAATAGATTTTTATTTTGTTTTTGGACCCCATTCATAAGAGTAACTGTGAGAGAAATGCAAGTGGAGATGCTCTTATAAGTTTAAGCTTCTCTCCATTTTTTCACCCAAGTTTTGATAATCAAGTCACTTGTTAACACTAGTTGTTATTATTGAAAGTTTCAATTCATTTCCACCTCCAAAAATTGGAATTGATAGGTTAAAAACAATGTTAAGATATCAATGTACATATCTTTAAATTTAGTGGCTGACTACATGTTATGCAGTATCCATAAAAGCGTGAAGTTTAGACCATGAAAGATAAAATGCAATGTGTGTGACTCTATATCTCAGTGGTTTTGACGTTTGAGCATAAGAACTTGTAGTTAATATTGTTTATTTGTATTTAATAGCTTTCTTTTATTGTAGATATGATGGTGCCAGATCACCACTGCTAGCTCTCGTGGATGTGTTTGTTTGTACAGTGGATCAAATGAAAGAGCCTCCTCTTGTAACAGTGGATAAAGTGACATACAGTATTACAGTAACATGAATTTTTACTAAATGATGACTAACGACATTTCAATCTTAGGTTTTGTTACTCGTCGGTTGTATTCCTTGGACACTAAGTGAAGACAACGTTCCTCTCGATGCTCTTGTCTGCATGCAGGTAATTGTGTTTTCACAACCATCAAAATCATAATTTTTACAATCTTAGGGGAACTTTGGGAAACTTTTTCTTTTATTCTTAAACTTAGAGTTTCTTTACTTTTTTTACAGCATTCCCCAGTAACTTGTTTTTAAACATCTTTTTGATCAAACCTTTCTTTCTTCTTTTTTTTCCCAACTCCAAACCAGAATAAATAATCCAACCAACCAGTAATTTCTTTCTCAACCTAATTGCTAGTCTTTAATGTTTAAAGAACTTGCTAAGACGAGAGCCAACCTTTTTCATTCTCATATATACTATTTTTTAGACAATGGCCCTGTTCGTTTAGTGAACGCTGCGACTATTTCCAGCGACTACAATAAAGACAAAATTACAACTTTGTAAAAAAAACTGTCGCTAAAAATGGATGCTGGAAATCTGTTACAGTTGTAGAAGATGAACGGAGGAGACGTATTTCAGTCGCTGCTTTTTTTAGCGATAGCAAAATCAGTCGCAGCGTCCTTCGTTATCAACATTAATAATAATCTCCACAGTCTTTCCCCCCAAATAAGTTTATTTTCTCTTGTAATTTGTTGTCGCTAGATATAGTCGCAGCGATCATCTGCCGAACAGTCGGATCTCATAAATAAACATGGATTTAAAAGAAATGGTTTAGATAAAAGGGGAACTATTTTAAATGTCATGTTGGGATACAAACAATGTCCCACATCTGAAGATTAGAAAATAAGTTTCTAATATATAAGCCAAGACCAACTCCAATTAGTATGAGACCTTTTGGGAAGTAGCCTAATAAGAAATCCATGCGGGCTTTGCTACATAGGCCCAAAGCGGACAATATCATACTAGTAGGGGAGTTGGCTTGGGCTTGGAAAGCCCAACAATTGGTATAAGAGCCTAGGTCGAAAAGTGGACTTAGGGAAGTGGGTGTCGGCTCTGTGTGGGAGGATCTCTCAAAAAATGACATGATTAAGGGTGCCTCAAGAATACTTCAGGAATAAGGGGGTAGAGCTTAGGTACCTGGGTTTCGCTGAAGGGGAGGCCAAAGTATCATGGTACATAGTTTGAGGGGAGGTTTGTTGGGATAAAAACAATGTCCCACATCTGAAAATTAGAAAATAAGTTTCTAATATATAAGTCAAAACCAACTCCAATTAGTATGAGGCCTTTTGGGAAGTAGCCCAATAAAAAATCCGTGCGGACTTTGCCACATGGGCCCAAACGGACAATATCATACTAATAGGGGAGTTGGCTTGGGCTTGGACATATGAGAATGGTCATTCGAGTTAGCAAAAGAGTGGTGAAATGGATAAGAAAACCCGAATGTTTCAATAGGAAACCGTGAGAACATATTGATAATCTCTAAGCGAGAGAATTAGATATATATCAAAACCTAATATATATCAAAATCTCGCAAGTTCACAAAAGTAGAGATTTATTTGAAAAAAAATATAGAAGTTCAAACATGGATTTTTCATTTTTACCAAAACGTTCATGCAACAATTAACTTTGATCAAGGACACAAATAAAATAAGTAATATGCGCCAATGGAGATATGAGTTTCTCAAAACTATTTACACCTAAGTATTAAAAAGTTCCATACACATCGATTTATGCGAATTTAGATTTCATTTTTTGGCGGGCATCTTCGCAATCTGGGGCTTCGGATGTGGGCATTCAACTTCCCTGGATTATTTGGTCCATTTGGAAAGATAGGAATAAAAAGGTTTTCCAGGGTATTGAGGGTGAACCTCTAGGGATTTTGAATCAGGCGACTACGGATAAATTATTGTGGGAGGAGGCCAAATCTTACTCAGTGAATTATCTGGTCCCCCCGTCTTTTACGGAGGATAGGGGATCCTCTCCCCGATGCCAAGTGGATGGTTCTTGGAAAAGTACAGACCCCTACCAGGGTTTGGGCTGGTGGTGCTGCAGTGGAGAGCTTACAACAATCCTGTTGGGAGCACGGAGTCATCGTCGGAGTCCTTCTCCTCTACATGCAGAACTACAAGCGTTGATCTGGGCTATGGAGTCTTTACTGGTGGCTGGAGTCGATTGTCAGGTTTTTGAGACGGATAGTGTGGAG